>NC_057712.1:131232293-131237366 GCF_004010195.1 Chiloscyllium plagiosum
GATACAATCCTGGTGATGCCCCGTAAGTACTGACACACTCCTGGTGATGCCACTTAAATAGTGACACACTCCTGGAAACACCCCATAAATAGAAACACGCTCCTGGAAACCACCCGTAAATACTGGCACACTCCTGGTGATGCCCCGTAAATACTGACACACTCCTGGAAACACCCCGTAAATATTGACACACTCCATGTGACGCCCTGTAAATACAGACAAACTCCTGGAAACACACCGTAAATACTGACACACTCCTGGAGATGCCCTGTAAATACTGATACACTCCTGGAAACACCCTGTAAGTACTGACACACACCTGGTGATCGCCCGTAAATACTGACACATTACTGGAAACACCCAGTAAATACTGACACACTCCTGGTGATGCCCCGTAAATACCGACACATTACTGGAAACACCCAGTAAATACTGACACGCTCCTGGAAACACCCCGTGATTACTGACACACTCCTGGTGACGCCTCGTCAATACTGACATACTGCTGGTGATGTCCCATAAATACTGACACACGCCTGATGATGCCCTGTAAATACTGACACACACCTGGACACATCCTGTAAATAATGATACAACCCTGGTGATGCCCCGTAAGTACTAACACACTCCTGGTGACGCCACTTAAACACTGACACACTCCTGGAAACACCCCGTAAATACTGACACGCTCCTGGTGATGCCCCGTAAATACTGACACACTCCTGGAAACACCCCGTAAATACTGACACACTCTAGGTGACACCCTGTAACTACTGACACACTCCTGGAAACACACCGTAAATACTGACACTCTCCTGGAGACGCCCTGTAAATACTGATACACTCCTGTAAACACCCTGTAACTACTGACACACTCCTGATGAAGCCCTGTAAATACTGACACACTCCTGGAAACGCCCAGTAAATACTGGCACACTCCAGGTGATGCCCCGTAAATACTGACACACTCCTGGAAACACCCCATGAATACTGACACACTCCTGGAAACAATCTGTAAATATTGACATACTGCTGATGATGCCCTGTAAATACTGACACACTCCTGGAAACACCCTGTAAATACAGACACACTCCAGGTGACACCCTGAAAATACTAACACACTCCTGGAAACACACCGTAAGTACTGACACACTCCTGGTGATGCCCCGTAAATACTGACACACTCCTGGAAACACCCCATGAATACTGACACATTCCTGGAAACACACCATAAGTACTGACACACTCCTGGTGATCCCCCGTAAATACTGACACATTACTGGAAACACCCAGTAAATACTGACACGCTCCTGGAAACACCCCGTGATTCCCGATAAATACGACACACACCTGGAAACATCCCGTAAATGCTGACAAACTCCAGGAAAAACCCCGTAAATACTGACACACTCCTGGTGATTCCCGATAAATACGACACACACCTGGAAACATCCCGTAAATGCTGACAAACTCCAGGAAAAACCCCGTAAATACTGACACACTCCTGGTGATTCCCGATAAATACGACACACACCTGGAAACATCCCGTAAATGCTGACAAACTCCAGGAAAAACCCCGTAAATACTGACACACTCCTGGTGATTCCCGATAAATACGACACACACCTGGAAACATCCCGTAAATGCTGACAAACTCCAGGAAAAACCCCGTAAATACTGACACACTCCTGGTGATTCCCGATAAATACGACACACACCTGGAAACATCCCGTAAATGCTGACAAACTCCAGGAAAAACCCCGTAAATACTGACACACTCCTGGTGATTCCCGATAAATACGACACACACCTGGAAACATCCCGTAAATGCTGACAAACTCCAGGAAAAACCCCGTAAATACTGACACACTCCTGGTGATTCCCGATAAATACGACACACACCTGGAAACATCCCGTAAATGCTGACAAACTCCAGGAAAAACCCCGTAAATACTGACACACTCCTGATGACGGCCCATAAATACTGACACAATCCTGGTGACGCCCCATAAATACTGACACACTCCTGGAAACACCCTGTAAATACAGACACGCTCCTGGTGTTGCCCAGTAAATACTGACACGCTCCAGGGAACTCCCCGTAAATACTGACACACTCCTGGTGATTCCCGATAAATACGACACACACCTGGAAACATCCCGTAAATGCTGACAAACTCCAGGAAAAACCCCGTAAATACTGACACACTCCTGGTGATTCCCGATAAATACGACACACACCTGGAAACATCCCGTAAATGCTGACAAACTCCAGGAAAAACCCCGTAAATACTGACACACTCCTGGTGATTCCCGATAAATACGACACACACCTGGAAACATCCCGTAAATGCTGACAAACTCCAGGAAAAACCCCGTAAATACTGACACACTCCTGGTGATTCCCGATAAATACGACACACACCTGGAAACATCCCGTAAATGCTGACAAACTCCAGGAAAAACCCCGTAAATACTGACACACTCCTGGTGATGCCCTGTAAATACTGACACACTCCAGGTGACGCCCTATAAATACTGACACACTCCTGATGGCTCTCCGTAAATACTGTCACACCCCTGGTGACACCCCGTAAATACTGACACACTCCTGATGACGGCCCATAAATACTGACACAATCCTGGTGACGCCCCATAAATACTGACACACTCCTGGAAACACCCTGTAAATACTGACACACTCCTGGAAACACCCTGTAAATACAGACACGCTCCTGGTGTTGCCCAGTAAATACTGACACGCTCCAGGGAACTCCCCGTAAATACTGACACACTCCTGATGACGCCCTGTAAAGACAGACGCGCACCTGGAAACACTCAGTAAATACTGACACATTCTTCGTGACACCCAGTAAATACTGACACACTCCTGGAGGCGCCTCATAAATAATGACACTCGCCCTCTGATGCCCTGTAAATAATGGCATGCGCCCGGAGATGACCCGTAAATACTGACACACTGCTGGAAACACCCCGATAATACTGACACCATCCAGGGAACACCCCTTATTCTGACACACTCCTGGAAACACCCCGTAAATACTGACACTCTCCAGGGAACACCCCTTATTCTGATAAATAATGATACAATGCTGGTGATGCCTCGTAAGTACTAACACACTCCTGGTGACGCCACTTAAATACTGACACACTCCTGGAAACACCCCATGAATACTGACACATTCCTGGAAACACACCGTAAGTACTGACACACTCCTGGTGACGCTCCGTAAGTATTGACACACTCCTGGAAACACCCCATGAATACTGACACACTCCTGGTGACGCCCCGTCAATACTGACATACTGTTGGTGATGCCCCATAAATACTGACACACACCTGGACACATCCCGTAAATAATGATACAATCCTGGTGATGCCCCGTAAGTACTGACACATTCCTGGTGATGCCACTTAAATACTGACTCACTCCTGGAAACACCCCGTAAATGCTGACACTCTCCTGGAGACGCCCTGTAAATACTGATACACTCCTGGAAACACCCTGTAACTACTGACACACTCCTGGTGATCCCACTTAAATACTGACTCACTCCTGGAAACACCCTGTAACTACTGACACACTCCTGGAAACACCCCGTAAATACAGACACGCTCCTGGAAACAACCCGTAAATACTGGCACACTCCTGGAGACGCACTGTAAATACTGATACACTCCTGGAAACAGCCTGTAAGTACTGACACACTCCTGGTGATCGCCCATAAATACTGACACACTCCTGGTGATCCCCCGTAAATACTGACACATTACTGGAAACACCCAGTAAATACTGACACGCTCCTGGAAACACCCCGTGAATACTGACACACTCCTGGTGACGCCTCGTCAATACTGACATACTGCTGGTGATGCCCCATAAATACTGACACACGCCTGATGATGCCCTGTAAATACTGACACACACCTGGACACATCCTGTAAATAATGATACAATCCTGGTGATGCCCCGTAAGTACTAACACACTCCTGGTGACGCCACTTAAATACTGACACACTCCTGGAAACACCCCGTAAATACTGACACGCTCCTGGTGATGCCCCGTAAATACTGACACACTCCTGGAAACACCCCGTAAATACTGACACTCTCCTGGTGATGCCCCGTAAATACTGACACACTCCAGGAAACACCCCATGAATACTGACACACTCCTGGTGACGCCCCGTCAATACTGACACACGCCTGATGATGCCCTGTAAATACTGACACACTCCTGGAAACACCCCATAAATACTGACACACTTCAGGTGACGCCCTGTAAATACTGACACACTCCTGGAAACACACCGTAAGTACTGACACACTCCTGGTGATGCCCCGTAAATACTGACAGACTCCTGGAAACACCCCATGAATACTGACACATTCCTGGCAACACACCGTAAGTACTGACACACTCCTGGTGACGCTCCGTAAATACTGACACACTCCTGGAAACACCCCGTGAATACTGACACACTCCTGGTGACGCCCCGTCAATACTGACATACTGCTGGTGATGCCCCATAAATACTGACACACTCCTGGAAACACCCCGTGAATACTGACACACTCCTGGTGACGGCCCGTCAATACTGACATACTGCTGGTGATGCCCCATAAATACTGACACACACCTGGACACATCCCGTAAATAATGATACAATCCTGGTGATGCCCCGTAAGTACTGACACACTCCTGGTGTTGCCACTTAAGTACTGACACACTCCTGGAAACACCACGTAAATGCTGACACTCTCCTGGAGACGCTCTGTAAATACTGACACACTCCTGGAAACACCCTGTAACTACTGACACACTCCTGGTGATGCCCCGTAAATACTGACACACTCCTGGAAACACCACGTGAATACTGACACACTCCTGGTGACGCCCCGTCAATACTGACACACTCCTGGTGACGCCCCGTCAATACTGACATACTGCTGGTGATGCCCCGTAAATACTGACACACGCCTAACGATCCCCTGTAAATACTGACACATTCCTGGAAACACACCGTAAGTACTGACACACTCCTGGTG
>NC_057712.1:131238923-131254689 GCF_004010195.1 Chiloscyllium plagiosum
CGTAAATACTGACACACTCCTGGAAACACCCCGTAATTACTGACACTCTCCTGGTGATGTCCTGTAAATATTGACACACTCATGGTGACGCCCCATATGTACTGACACACTCCTGGACACATCCTGTAAATAATGACACAATCCTGGTGACGCCCCATAAGTACTGACACACTCCTGCTGACGCCCTGTAAATTCTGACACACTCCTGGAAATACCCTATAAATACTGACACGCTCCTGGAATCACCCCGTAAATATTGACACACTCCTGGAAACAATCTGTAAATATTGACATACTGCTGGTGACGCCCTGTAAATACTGACACACTCCTGGACACACCCCATAAATAATGAAACACTCATGGTGACGCCCATAAATATTGACTAACTCTTGTACACACCCCCTAAATACTGACACACTCCTGGACACACCCCATAAATAATGAAACACTCATGGTGACGCCCATAAATATTGACTAACTCTTGTACACACCCCCTAAATACTGACACACTCCTGGACACACCCCATAAATAATGAAACACTCATGGTGACGCCCATAAATATTGACTAACTCTTGTACACACCCCCTAAATACTGACACACTCCTGGACACACCCCATAAATAATGAAACACTCATGGTGACGCCCATAAATATTGACTAACTCTTGTACACACCCCCTAAATACTGACACACTCCTGGACACACCCCATAAATAATGAAACACTCATGGTGACGCCCCATAAATATTGACTAACTCTTGTACACACCCCCTAAATACTGACACACTCCTGGACACACCCCGTATATACTAACACACTCCTGGAGACGCACCATCAATACTGACACACTCCTGGATACTCCCTGTAAATACTGACACACGCCTGGAAACACTCCGTAAATACTGGCACACTCCTGGTGACACCCGTAAATACTGGAACACTCCTGATGATGTCCCATAAATACTGACACACTCCTGGTGACGCCCCGTCAATACTGACATACTGCTGGTGATGCCCCGTAAATACTGACACACGCCTAACGATGCCCTGTAAATATTGACACACACCTGGATACATCCCGTATATAATGATACAATCCTGGTGACGCACCATCAATACTGACACACTCCTGGATACTCCCTGTAAATACTGACACACGCCTGGAAACACTCCGTAAATACTGGCACACTCCTGGTGACACCCGTAAATACTGGAACACTCCTGATGATGTCCCATAAATACTGACACACTCCAGGTGGCGCCCTGTAAATACTGGCACACTCCTGGTGATGCCTCGTAAATACTGACACACTCCTGGAAACACCCAGTAATTACTGACACACTCCTGGTGATGTCCTGTAAATATTGACACACTCATGGTGACGCCCCATATGTACTGACACACTCCTGGACACATCCTGTAAATAATGACACAATCCTGGTGACGCCCCATAAGTACTGACACACTCCTGCTGACGCCCTGTAAATTCTGACACACTCCTGGAAATACCCTATAAATACTGACACGCTCCTGGAATCACCCCGTAAATATTGACACACTCCTGGAAACAATCTGTAAATATTGACATACTGCTGGTGACGCCCTGTAAATACTGACACACTCCTGGACACACCCCATAAATAATGAAACACTCATGGTGACGCCCATAAATATTGACTAACTCTTGTACACACCCCCTAAATACTGACACACTCCTGGACACACCCCGTATATACTAACACACTCCTGGAGACGCACCATCAATACTGACACACTCCTGGTGATGCCCTGTAAATACAGACACACTCCTGATGATGCCCAGTAAATACTGACATCTATCTGGTGACGCACCATCAATACTGACACACTACTGGAAACACCCTGGAAATACTGACATACTGCTGGTGATGCCCCATAAATCCTGATACGCTCCTGGAAACACCCCGTAAATACTGACACACTCCTGGAAACACCCCGTAAATACTGACACACTCCTGGAAACACCCCGTAAATACTGACACATGCCTGATGATGCCCTGTCAATACTGACACACACCTGGACACATCCCGTAAATAATGATACAATCCTGGTGATGCCCCGTAAGTACTGACACACTCCTGGTGACGCCCCATAAATACTGACACACTCCTGGACACACCCCGTAAACAATGAAACACTCATGGTGACGCCCCATAAATGTTGACACACTCTTGTAAACACCCCCTAAATACTGACACACTCCTGGACACGCCCCGTAAATACTAACACACTCCTGGTGACGCACCATCAATACTGACACACTCCTGGTGATGCCCTGTAAATACAGACACACTCCTGATGATGCCCAGTAAATACTGACATCTATCTGGTGACGTACCATCAATACTGTAAATACTAACACACTCCTGGAAACACCATTTAAATACTGACACGCTCCTGGTGATGCCCAGTAAATAGTGACACCTATCCGGTGACGCACCATCAATACTGACACACTCCTGGAAACACCCCGTGAATACTGACACACTCCTGGTGATGCCCCGTAAATACTGACACACGCCTGATGATGCCCTGTAAATACTGACACACACCTGGACACATCCCGTAAATAATGATACAATCCTGGTAATGCCCCTTAAGTATCGACACATTCCTGGTGACGCCACTTAAATACTGACACACTCCTGGAAACACCCAGTAAATACTGACACACTCCTGGAAACACCCAGTAAATACCGACACACTCCTGGTGACGCCCTGTAAATACTGACACGTATCCGGTGAGGCCCCATAAATACGGATTCACTCCTGGAAACATGCCGTAAATACTGACACACTCCTGGAGACGCCCTGTAATTACTGACACACTCCTGGAAGCACTCAGTAAATACTGACATGCTCCAGGGATCACCCCGTAAATACTGACACACTCCTGACAACGCCTTGTAAATACTGACATACTGCTGGTGATACCCCGTAAATACTGACACACTCCTGGTGATGCCCCGTAAATTCTGACACACTCCTGGAAATACCCCGTAAATATTGACACACTCCTGGTGACACCCCATAAATACTGACACACTCCTGGACATATCCCGTAAATAATGACACAATCCTGGTGATGCACCGTAAGTACTGACACACTCCTGCTGAAGCCCCGTAAATTCTGACACACTCCTGGAAACACCCCGTAAATATTGACACACTCCTGGTGACGCCCCATAAATACTGACACACTCCTAGACACGCCCCGTAAATACTAACACACTCCTGGTGACGCACCATCAGTACTGACACCCTCCTGGTGATACCCTGTAAATACAGACACACTCCTGATGATGCCCAGTAAATACTGACATCTATCTGGTGACGCACCATCAATACTAACACACTCCTGGATACACCCTGTAAATACTGACACACTTCTGGAAGCATCCTGTAAATACTGACACGCTCCTGGTAATGCCCAGTAAATACTGACACCTATCCGGTGACGCACCATCAATACTGACACACTCCTGGAAACGCCCCGTAAATACTGGCACACTCCTGGTGACGCCCTGTAAATACTGACACACTCCTGGAAACACCCCGTAAATACTGACACACTCCTGGAAACACCCCGTGAATACTGACATACTCCTGATGACGCCTCGTAAATACTGACACGCTACTGGTAGCGCTCTTTAAATATTGACACACTCTTGGTGATTCCCCGTAAATACTGACACACTCCTGGAAACATCCCGTAAATACTGGCACACTCCTGGAGACGCCCTGTAAATACTGACACACTCCTGATGATGCCCCGTAAATACTGACATACTGCTGGTGATACCCCATAAATACTGACACACTCCTGGAAACACCCCGTAAATACTGACACACACCTGGTGCCGCCCTGTAAATACTGACACACTCCTGGTGATACCCGTAAATACTGACACTCCTGGAAACATCCCGTAAATACTGATACACTCGTGGAAACAACCCGTAAATACTGACACACTCCTGGAAACACCCCGTAAATACTGACACACTCCTGGTGACGCCCCATAAATACTGACACACTCCTGGAAATACCCTGTAAATACTGGCACACTCTTGGTGGTGACCTGTAAATACTGACACACTCCTGGTGACCCCCCGTAAATACTGGCACGCTTCTGCTGACGCCCTGTAAATACTGACACACTCCTGGTGACGCTCCGTAAATACTGACACACTCCTGTTGATGCCCCGTAAGTACTGACACACTCCTGGTGACACCCCATATATACTGGCGCACTCCTTGTGATGCCCGTAAGCACTGACACACTCCTGGTGACGCCCTGTAAATACTGACGAGCCCGGAGCTGTCCGTAATACTGACTTTCCTGAGGTGGTTGGGGAGTGTGAATAGATGTCCTAAACAGCAGAATGTGACATCAATGCCTGAGTATCAGATCTTGTCTTTATTTCCCTCTTGATTCTCTTTCTCTGACCAGGTGGTGCAATGGCCCAACAGGTTCCTGTGCAGACGATTCAGTTACACCAAGCCTCCGGGCAGGTGAGCGTGCACCAGTCTACGCAACACACGCCATCTACCAGCGACAGCAACTCCGAGATTTCTCAGGCCTCCACCAGCGGAGCAAGTAAGCACTGCCCGCACCACCTAGATCACATAGTGAGTTTTCCAGGCTCTTTTTCAGTGCCTGTCAACCATCGCTCCCAGTGCTCGTCCACCATCGCTTTCAGTGCCCGTCCAACATCGCTTTCAGTGCCCATCCAGCATCACTGCCAACTCTGCTGCCAGTCCCCGTCCCACACTACTCCCAATGCCCATCCCACACTGCTCCCAATCTCAACACACCCCCACTCTTGGTCCCCATCCCACATCACTCCCAGTCCCTGTCCCACATTGCTCCCAATCTCTGTACACGCCCTTTCCTGGACCCCATCCCACACCACTCCCAATCTCTGTAAACCCCTCTCCTGGTCCCCATCCCACACCACTCCCAATCTCTGTACACCCCTCTCCTGGACCCATCCCACACCACTCCCAATCTCTGTACACCCCCACTCCTGGACCCCACCCCACACCACTCCCAATCTCTGTCCACCCCCACTCCTGGTCCCTGTCCCACACCACTCCCAATGCCCATCCAGCATCTCTCCCAATCTCTGTCCACCCCCCCTCCTGGTCCCTGTCCCACACCACTCCCAATGCCCATCCAGCGTCTTTCCCAATCTCTGTACACCCCCACTCCTGGTCTCCCTCCCACACTGCTCCCAGTGCCCGTCCAACATCGCTCCCAACATCTATACACCCCCACTCCTGTTTTCCCTCCTGCGCCACTCCCAGCGCCTGCCCACCATTGCTCCCAGTGCCTGCCCAGCATCACTCCCAATCTCTATACACCTCCACTCCTGATTCCCTTCCCACACCGCTGCCTGTCCCCGTCCTGGCCCCACTTCCAGTCCATCTCCGTATTCACAGGAGGTCTCCGAGAATTTGTCAGCATTCAGTACACTCCTCACCCTGAGTATCGTCTCCCTTGATAACTACAGCCCTGAGCAATGAAAGGAAGTTTAAGCTATGGAAACCTCAGCTGCTGGTGATAGTTCACCCAGACAGGGATAGCCTGTCATCTTCTCTTCTCATGTAGACTGTGTTCCTGGTGGAATTTGGTGAAATCATGGAGGGAGATGCTGTTGGTGAAACATCCCTACAGTCTGCTGAAATGTAATTGTAGGACAGAGAAATGATTTTTGTCCTTTACAGTTACTGTCCTTTAGACGAGTATGAGGGGGATGTGCTACTCTGTCTGCGTTACGTAGTGAGACAGTAGTTGGTCTGCCCTTTCAGCCTGATCATGGATGATCTGTACATTAACTGCGGCTCTGTCATGGATCTCTAACCTTTACTCTTTGCCCAACAATGGTCTCATAAGCTCTTTTTGGAAGTCTTGAGTTAACCTCTTAACACTTACCAAATCCATATGAAACAGATTTTTAATGGAAGAGTTCCAAACTCTGTGTGAGAGTGTGTTTCCTAACAGACGTTAATGGCCTGGCTCAAAGATTTTTGGATTCTGCTCCTTGATCTGGACTTTTAAAGCAAAGGAAGTAATTTGTCTCTCTCTTTCCCCTCTCAACTCTTTTAATTATCTTAAACATGTCATTGAGTTCACCCATAATCTGTAAATTCACAATAACTACTCTCCTGATTAACCCCTTTTGTCTGATTTCCATCCCTTCCATGTAGGGAGCTGTGTCCCTACAAAGCCATATTTACCCTGTCAGTGAGGGGCCTCCCCTGAGAATGATAGTCTTTTGCATATCGAGCCACGTGATCAAAGTGACTGCACAGTTTCTAAACGTTCAAACCCTTTCCTCTTGGTTTGTCAGTGACACTGCCAGCAACCATCGTCACGTCGTCTGTACCCACCTCGATGGCCAGTCACGTGATGTACCCCAGCCCACATGGTACGGTCATGTACACGACCTCCAGTCCCGGCCTGTCTGATGGCGGACTCACAGTTCTCAACGCCTTTTCTCAGCCTTCTTCGGGTATGCAGGTCTCTCACGGCCAGATGCAAGAGCAGGGTAAGGTCATGACTGAACATTAACAGGGTCTCCTTCTAAAAGCAGTTCTTCGTGCAGCAATAAGCAGGGTTCAGCAGGATCTATCCAGTCCCATCCTTAGAGACATGGGAATGTTTGGACTGGTTAAGGATTGTGTTTGTACACGTTCCTTTTCATCATGGAGACTGAATTCAAATTGACTGTCTAAAGCTTACTCCTTTTTTCAAGTTTCTAAGTTCCCAGGGTGACTTGAGTTTGAATATTTGTAGTTCCAATATGCAGTGCAGAAACTGCTTCAGATATTAAATTGAGAATCACAGGGTCTTTTAACACAGAAGAGGCTATTTGTTGGCGTTTGCTCTTTGAAACTGTTATATCTAATTAGTGTCACTCCCCTGTTCTTTCTCAGGATCCCAGCAAATGTTTGCTATTTGCATTTTATTTGAGTTTATTTCTGCTCTGCCAGTCTAACATAAAAAAACAGTGTCAGGCAATTTTATGTGCATCTTGTGCTTATATTCTGGACCAGTGCATGATGCTGGATGCTGTATCTGAGCGCTGGGTTTTGGCGGTTCAGCAGCAGCCAGTGTGACAGAGCTGTGCTGCTCAGTCTTTGAGGAGACACGTTTCTAAAAGGGCTCACTCTACAGCATTGGGCTGTGCCAACAAGGAAGAAGGAATGGCTGGCCACCAGGCATTCAAGGCGAATCAGGTAAAACAGTGCAGGTCTTCTTGCTCTTCAACCTGCATTTCACTGTAAATATAGATGAGAGCATTGGTTCCATTGAAGCAAGCAGCCAAAACCCAGTCCATTGCACTGCTGGCTCAGCCATATAGGAGGAAGGCTGGCAAAGGAATTGGAATTGGGGCTTTTACAGTTCAGGGAGCAAGCCAGTGTTTCTGCAACCATGATAGGTGCTGGGGGAAACTGTCACTGAGCGGGGTGCAGAGTGCCCTGAGGGGTAGGGCTGGCAGTGGGGGGAAAGTGTCACTGAGGGGGTGCAGAGTGCCCTGAAGGCTGGATTGTGAATAGTCAGTGGTCATGGTCACATTTGTACCCACAAAACTGAGAGAAGATAGGTGAGATCCTAAAGGCAGATTTTCAAAATCTGCATTAAAAAACTAGGAAACTGGATCCTAAATTAGTAATCTCTGGATTACCCGTGGTTTCACATGCGAGTGAGATCAGAAACAGCAAGATTGAGCAGCTGAATGCCTGGCTAGAGAGATAGTACTAAAGGAAGCAGGTCCGAGCTCAGGCCTGTTCAGATTAGCTGGTGAGGGAGCTGGGATCTGTACCTGCTGGAGGAGTTTTACCTGAACACAACCAGGCTGTGAAATAAGGCAGAGAGCAACAAAGAGTAAAAGTAATAAATTGGAACAGGGCTCATTCAATATTCATTCATTCAATGAAGAAACAAAATGTGGGAGTTTTTAATGAACAACAGGATACTGGGTAGCTCAGAGGAAGAGTGGGATCTTGGAGTAATTATTCACAGATCCCTGAAGTTAGCAGAACATATGATTAGGAGAGTTAAGAAGGCAAATGGGAAGCTTGCTTTTGTCAGTCGTGGCATAGAGTATAAGAGCAAGAAGCTAAGGATAGTATCAGAGCTGCAGAAAGGGAGGTCATCAAGGAGGGTTTGTCTACTGAGTGATTATGGGTGGAAGTCAGAAACAGGAAAGGAACAGTCACTTTATTCAGAGTTTTGGGAAGCCCCCCAAATGGCAACAGAGACGTGGAAGAGCAGGTTAGGAGGCAGATTTTGGAAAGGTGCAGAATTTACAGGGTTGTTGTCATGGGTTATTTCAACTTCCCTAATATAGATTGGAACCTCCTTCGTGCATATAGTTTGGATGGAACAGATTTTGTCAGGTGTGTTTCCAGGAAGCATTCCTGACTCAATATGTAGATAGTCGAAAAGTGTCGTGCTGGAAAAGCCCAGCTGGTCAGGCAGCATCCAAGGCGCAGGAGAGTTTCAGGCATAAGCCCTTCAGCAATCTCCAGCATCTGCAGTCCTCACTTCCTCCCTCAATATGTTGACTAGAGGGGACTAATAGGTCGACTAGAGGGGAGGACATATTGGATTTGGTGTTTGGCAATGAGCCAGGTCAGGTGTCAGATCTCTGTGGGAGAGCATTTTGGTGATAGTGATCATAACTCCCTGACCTTTATTATAGACATGGAGAGGGATAGGAGCCCACGGTATGGGAAAACATTTAATTGAGGGAGGGGGAATTACAATGCTATTAGGCAGGAACTGTGGAGCATAAATTGGGAGCAGATATTCTTTGGAAAATGCACGACGGAAATATGGAGGTTGTTAAGGGAACATTTGCTGATAGTGCTGGATAGGTTTGTCCCACTGAGGCATGGAAAGGATAGTAGGGTGAAGGAACCTTGGATGAGAAGGGATGTAGAACTTCTAGTCAAGAGGAAGAAGGAAGCTTATTTAAGGTTGAGGAAGGAAGGATCAGATAGGATCTTAGTGGGTTACAAGGTAGCCAGGAAGGAACTGAAGAATGGACTTAGGAGAACTACAAGGGGGCATGAAAAAGCATTGACAGATAGGATTAAGGCAAACCCCAAGCGTTATGTGAGGAACAAGAGGATGTCCAGAGTGAGGATAAGGTTAATCCCTTGGGGTCGGGTCGGGATAGTGAAGGGAACTTGTGCTTGGAGTCAGAGGCGATACGTATTCATTAAGGATACATTGCTTCAGTATTCACTAGTGATCGGGACCTTGTCGTTTGTGAGGACAGTGTGAAACAGGCTGATACACTCAAACAGGTTGGTGTTAAGAAGGAGTATGTGCTGGAAAGTTTGAAAAACATGAGGATAGATAAATACCCTGGGCCAGACTGAATACATCCAAGGTTACTACGGGAAGTGAGGAAAGAGATTGCTGCGATGTTCTTTGCGTTCTCACTGTCCATTGGAGTAGTACCAGATGATTGGAGAGTGGCAAATGTTATTCCTTTGTTCAAGAAAGGCCAGTCAGCCCTTTGTCAATGGTGGTCAAATTATTGGAGAGGATTCTGAGTGATAGGATATATGATTGTTTGGAAAAGCATAGTTTGATTAGATATAGTCAGCATGGTTTTGAGAGGTGCAGGTCATGCTTCACAAACTTTATTGAATTTTTTTGAGGATGTGATAAAGCACATTGATGAAGATACAGCAGTGGTTGTGGTGTCATTCAGAAAGTAAGGAGGCATTGGATACAGGGAAATTTGGCTGTCTGGATACGGAATTGGCTGGCCCATAGAAGACAGAGGGTGGTAATAGATGGAAGGTATCAGCCTGGAGCTTGGTGACCCGTGATGTTCTGCAGGAATATGTTCTGGGACCTCTACTGTTTGTGATTTTTTATAAATGACTTGAATGAGGAAGTGAAAGGGTGGGTTAGTAAGTTTGCTGATGACGTGAAGGTTGGTGGAGTTGTGGATCTTGTGGAGGGCTCTTGTAGGTTGCCATGGTATTTTGATCTTATAGTAGGATAAAAGCTCGGCACAGCATTTAGGGCCGAAGGGCCTGTAATGTACTTCTATGTAATGTTGGAGTTGTACAGAATGTTGGTCAGGTCATGGCTGTCATCCTTTATGCAGTTCTGGTCACTACAGGAAGGATGTAATAGCATTAGAAGGGATACAGAGGAGGTTGACCAGGATGTTGCCTTGGATGGAGAAATTGAGCAAGGGAGAGAGGCTAGATAGACTGGAATTGTTTTCTTTGGAGCATATTCGACTGAGGGGGGCATGATCGAGGTGTGCAAGATTGATTGGTATGGACAGAAGAATAGAGAACAGTCAATCCCCTTAGTTGAGGCGCTGTTCACAATAGGGCATAGTTTTAGGGTTAGTGGCAGGACATTCAGAGACGATTTTAACAAAACCTTTTGTCCCTCAGCTTATGGTGGATATCTGGAATGCACTGTCTGGAAAGGTCATGGTGGCTGGAAACCTAATGACTTTTAAAAAAGCAATTTGGATGAGCACTTCAGATATGATAACATTCAAAGATACGGAACAAATGTAGGAAACTGGGGTTAGCGCACTTTTTAGTGGTAGTCATGTCGGTGTAGACTCGATGGGCCGAAGGGCCTTTTCAGTATTGTTTGAATCTATGAGTAATAGGATGAGAACACATCTGACCCAGGGAATGTATAATCTAAGATTGGGAGGAAAAGCTGTAGTTGAACAAGGGCTGCTGTTAAAAAGGAACTACTTGGGGTAGAGTGGTGGTACATTTCCACATATCCAAAGGTAGAGTGAATAAAGCATTGGCCTCTGAATGGTGGCAGAGGGAGAATAGGGTGAGGCAGAAAAGGGGCACTTTGACAGATGTCAAATCAATTCTACGGTGCAGTGTCAGGCTAGATGGAGAAAGTTCAGAAAGGTAAAGGGGAAACAAGCAACAGGGAGTGCGAGCAGAGACCGGCAACCAGTGTTCTTTTATGGAGGTAGGGCCACAATGGAGACATTCCTGATGAAGGGCTTTTGCCTGAAACATCAATTTTCCTGCTCCTTCGATGCTGCCTGACCTGCTGTGCTTGTCCAGCACCACTCTAATCTAGACTCTGTTCTCCAGCATCTGCAATCCTCACTTTCACCACAATGGAGACTTGCACATGGAGACCGAGAGTAAGCTGAATTACAAAATGAGTACTTTGCACTTGTCTTTCCTGAGAAGACGATATCATGGTCATAGAGAAAGAGGGGGGAATTGAAATACTGAAAGGCTAACATTTGAGAAAGAGGACAGCTGACTTACACTAAAGTCGGTACATCATCAGGAACAGATCAGAGGCATCTAAGGAAATAACTATTGTGAAGAGTTCTGGCCACGATCTTCTGGAACTTGGATGGTGCCAGCCCCCTGAGAACTATGAATGTTTGCTCAGAAGGGGATAAACCCACCTCCTACAGGCAAATTAGTTTAACCTCAGTGGGGTGGGGGTTTCAAATGATAACCCACATGAAACCTCAGGTCCCTATTACAGCATACTGCCAGACAGGTGAAAGGTCAGGTCCCTATTACAGCACACCATCAGACAGAAGGTGAAAGGTCAGGTCCCTGCTATAGCACACCATCAGACAGAAGGTGAAAGGTCAGGTTCATGTTACAGCACATCATCAGCCAGAACATGAAAGATCAGGTTCCTATTACAGCACACTGTCAGACAGAAGGTGAAAGGTCAGGTCCCTATTACAGCACACTGTCAGACAGAAGGTGAAAGATCAGGTCCCTATTACAGCACACTGTCAGACAGAAGGTGAAAGGTCAGCTCCCTATTACAACATATTGTCAGACAGAAGGTGAAAGGTCAGCTCCCTGTTATGGCACACTGTCAAACAGAAGGTGAAAGATCAGGTCCCTTTACCGCATATTGTCAGGCAGAAGGTGAAAAGTCAGAACCCTATTACAGCATATTGTCAGACAGAAGGTGAAAGGTCAGCTCCCTGTTATGGCACACTGTCAAACAGAAGGTGAAAGATCAGGTCCCTATTACAGCACACTGTCAGACAGAAGGTGAAAGGACAGCTCCCTATTACAGCATATTGTCAGACAGAAGGTGAAAGGTCAGCTCCCTGTTATGGCACACTGTCAAACAGAAGGTGAAAGATCAGGTCCCTATTACAGCATACTGTCAGACAGAAGGTGAAAGGTCAGCTCCCTATTACAGCATATTGTCAGACAGAAGGTGAAAGGTCAGCTCCCTGTTATGGCACACTGTCAAACAGAAGGTGAAAGATCAGGTCCCTTTACCGCATATTGTCAGACAGAAGGTGAAAGGTCAGCTCCCTATTACAGCATATTGTCAGACAGAAGGTAAAAGGTCAGCTCCCTGTTATGGCACACTGTCAAACAGAAGGTGAAAGATTAGGTCCCTTTACCGCATATTGTCAGACAGAAGGTGAAAGGTCAGGTCGCATTGCAGCACACCAGTAGATAGAAGGTGAAAGATGGGATCCAGAGTGGACGAGATTTTGAACTGTGGTTTAGTGGGATGAGGGATGCTGCATGCGGGAAAGGGAATACTCAGAGTGAGGAGGGAAGGGAACCCAGAAGCTGGGGTTGGGATTGACAGGGAGAGCCCAGCACCCGGGAGGGGCTGACTAAAGGAGGGCATAGGTGGCAGGGCCAGTCCCAATCTAATCCCTCCCACTTTGCCCCATTCCAATTGCTTTCCTTCCCACCCTCTGCCAATCTCTTCCCTTCCCTCATCCCTGATCTCCAAACCTCTCCACCCCCATCATCCCCAGTTCTAATCATATACCCCAGTCTGACCTCCATCCCCCCATCCCGAGTCTCAATTTCACTCCGTCCCAATCTCTTTGTCCTCGCATCCCCAGTCCCAATTTATTTCCTCTTCCCCTCCTCCAACTCTGCTGAAACCTGCACATGTGCAGTTTAACGTGGTGTGTTGCCTGCATTGGTTTGTGTCATTCAGGTCCACCTGTAAAATATTTAGCTAAATTTTCATGAGGTAATGAATGATGGACTTGAAATTTACATGTCACAGCGTAAACATGTCCCAAAACACTCCATAGTAGACAAGCAGGAGGCGGGAAGAACATGGCAAGTCAGACAGCATCAGGGGGTGGAGAAGTCAACTTTTTGGAGTTGGGGTGGAATCCTGAAGAAGGGTTATACTTAAAACACTGACTTCTCCACCTCCTGATGCTGCTGGCTTGCTGTTTTCTTCCAGCCTCCTGCTTGTCTACTTTGGATTCCAGCATCTGCAGCTTTTATATCTCTAACCAAAACACTCCATAGCCAATGAAATAGTGTAAATGTGTAATCACTGGGCCAGAATGTTGCGAGATAGGAGTAAATCTTTGGAGTTGAGAATGAATGAGATCAAACAATTCTGAGGAAACTAATGACAGAACCAGTGTGAGGGAGAAGATGCATTTGGAAGTGAAGGTTGGTGAAGAATGTGGTTGAAAATTTAAGCCTGGCCTTGGAGTTTACGTTGAGTTGCTTGTGGTCTCTTGCAGGTGGTGTTCCTCAGGTTGTGCTCACTGCTCCCACAGGAACAGTTCAAATCCCATTGTCAGCTGTCCAGCTACACCAGGTATAGTGGCAAGACTATCTGAAAAGCTCCGACCTACAGGAAACCTCAATAAGATTCACTTTTAATGCATGTTGGATGGTCAGGGAATTGTCATTCTTGAATGGACCTCTTCCTCTGTCTCTCTTACTGCATCTCTCTGTTTGTCTGTCTGTGTCTCTGTCTCTGTCTGTCTGTCTACATTTCCCTCACCTTTGCCGCTCCTCTGTTTCCTCCCCTCTTAGTCTCTATCTTTTCCTTCTTTTCTTTCCTTCCTCTCCCATCTCTCCTCATTTTCTAGCTGTCTCTCTCTTTCTCTTTAGATTCCCATCTCCCCACCATTCCTGTCTCTCATAGAATTGAACAGCTTTACAGCATTGAACAGCCCATAGTGTGCATGCCAGTGATCAAGTGTCTGTCCCATGGTGATCGTCTAAAGGGATCATCTAAATACTTATTGAATGTTGTGATGGTTCTTACCACCCTTTTAGGCAATGGGAGTGTTCCAGGTACAATTCTTCCTTAAAAATCCCCTTTAAACCTCCTGTCCCATTACTTTAAAACTGTGCCTCCTGGTTACTGACCCCTCTACTAAAGGAAAAAGTTTCTGCCTATCTAACTATGCTCCTCATAACTTTGTACATCTCAGTCAGGCCCCCCTCAGCCTTCTCTGCTATAAAGAGAACAAACCCAGCCTGTCTAACCTCTCTTCATAGCTGAATCATTCTAGACCAAGCAGCATCCTGTTGAGTCTCCTCTCCACTCTCTCTTTTGCAATCACATTTTTCCCATTGTGTGGTGACCAAAACTGCACACACCAATCCTGCTGTTAGCCTAACCAACATTATCTACAACTCCATCACAAGCTTCTTGCTCTTGTATTCAATGCTTCCACTAATAATGGCAAGCCTCCCATATACCTACTTAAGCAGCTTATCTACCTGTCTCTCAGTCTTCAAACATCTAGCTGCTTAATGTTCCTTTGATCCTCTGTACATCCTTGGGTCCTACCTTTCAACCTGTACTCCCTTGTCTTGTTAGTCCTCCCAAAATGTATCAGCTTGCACATTTCCGGATCAAATTCCATTTGCTACTGTTCAATCCATCTGACCAACCCCTCTATATCCTGTAGACTGAGGCCATCCCCATCACTGTTTACCACCCCACCAATTTTTGTACCATCTGTGATCTTACAGATCATACTTCCTACCTTCATGTCTAGATCATTAATGTACACAACAAACAGCAAAAAATTCCATTTGCTACTGTACACCACTAGACACAGTCTTCCAGTCACAGGAACATCATTTGATCAGCTCCCTCTGCTTCCTGCATAGAACTCAATTTTGGATGCAGTTTGCCAAATTGCACTGGATCCCATGAGCTCTTACCTTCTTTAACCAGTCTACCATGTGAGACTTTTGACAAAAGCCTTACTAAACCCCATGTAAACTGTATCAACTATGTTACCCTCATCTCCATACCTAGTCACCTCCTTGAAAAATTCAATCAAATTTGTCAGAGATGTAATCTGCCCCAACAAAGCCTTATCCTTGATGAACCATTGGCCTCCAAATAGAGGTTAATTCCATCTGTCATAACTTTTTTTCCATGTATTACTCTATGCTGATGTTAGACTTTATGGCCTGCAGTATCTTTGTTTAACTCTGATTATTTGAGGGACTATTCCTACTACTGCCCTTTTTATTCACTATCTCCACTCAAATGTATTCTATATCTTCTGACCCAAGACCCTTTCTTCCAAACATACTTATTATTTCTCAAATTTAGAAAGTCCCCACATCGCCCCTTCCTTCCCATCTGTCCTTTCAAAAAGTCACAAAGCCCCGAGTATTTTGTTCCCAGTTTGATTTCCTTGAAACCATGTCTCCATAATAACTATAAGATCATACAAGTTAACCAGAATTTGTGCCATCAATTTATTTACTTGGTTCTGAATACTACATGCATTCAGGTAGAGAGCCATTAAATTTGCTTTTGTACCTTTTTGTTTCCCCTTTGTCCATTATCCCTTCTTCCCCTCTTCTCTCCTTCATTGCCCTTCTCTCTCCCTCTCTTTCCTTCTCTACCCCTTCTGTCCTCACTTTTCTTTCCCCTTTCATCCTTGTCTCTCC
>NC_057712.1:131254998-131264007 GCF_004010195.1 Chiloscyllium plagiosum
GTCCTTGTCTCCTTATGTCTCCTCTTCTCTCCCTTTCTCCTTCACCCCCCCCACCCGCTTCTGCTTTATCTCCTTTTCCCTCTCACTCACTCCTCTATCACCTTTCCCACTTCTCACCCTCTGGCCCCCCTCCCCTGCTCCTTTCCCTACTTGTCTCCTTCTCCTTCAGCAGATAGGCTGGAGAAACAAGAGGTATCAGCATGAAGTGATGCCTGTTTGCTTTATCTGGGTCCGAGGCTAGTTCAGGAATTTGGTCACTTTGATGTTTATCAAAGACGTTTTTGTCATCGTGAAGGGTTGAGAAACTGAAGAGGAACCAGAGAACACAGATTCTCTGTCACTAGTGATATATAGCATCTGTCAATCCAATCTGAGCAAATTCAAATCTATTCAACAGCAACTCCTGAAGATTTCAGGAGATAGGCAAATAGGGTTCGGTGCCTCTGAGAGACAGATGTATAGGGTCTGGTGTCTGTCTGTCTTAGAGGGACAGGTAAATAGTGCCTGATCTCAATGCCTGTCTCCCAGAGGGACAACTGTATTGTGTCTGGTATCTCTGTTTCTCAGCGGAGCAGGTGTAGAGTGTCTGGCCTCGCTCTCTGTCCGTCTCAGACAGACAGGTCAAAGGTGTACAATCAACATCCTCCATCATATATATAACCCCACTGCCAGCCTGATTCATTTCCTATTTTAGTCCACCCATAAAGTCTCTATTGCCTGCATCCCTCTTGTTATGTGTTGTCATGCTTTACTGTCAGTCAGCCTACACCATCTCCTATCAATTTGCTCATTGTTCCTGATGGAGTTGTCACTGCTCCAATGTGTGTAACAGACATTCCTCTGTAATGGCTACTGTACCCTATCTTCCAGGTTGAATATGTCTGCACTTATAGAGTCATAGGGATGTACAGTATGGAAACAGACCCTTCGGTCCAGTCTCGTCCCACCTGCCAGCACCTGGCCCATTTTCCTCCAAACCCTTCCTATTCACAAACACATCCAGATGCCTTTTAAATGTTGCAATTGTACTACCCTCCACCACTTCTAGAGAGTGTTGCTGAACAAACAGACCTTGGACCTCAAAGTAGAGTCGCAGGTAGATGGGATAGTGAAGAAGGCAATTGGTATGCTTTCCTTTATTGGTCAGAGTATTGAGTACAGGAGTTGGGAGGTCATGTTGCAGCTGTACAGGAGATTGGTTAGGCCGCTTTTGGAATATTGCGTGCAATTCTGGTCTCCTTCCTATTGGAAGGACGTTGTGAAACTTGAAAGGGTTCAGAAAAGATTTACAAGGATGTTGTCAGGGTTGGAGGATTTGAACTACAGGGAGAGGCTGTACAGGTTGGGGCTGTTTTCCCTGGAGCATTGGAGGCTGAGGGGTGACCTTATAGAGGTTTATAAAATTATGAAGGGCATGTAAAGTATAAATAGACAAAGTATTTTCCCTGGGGTCGGGGAGTCCAAAAATAGAGGGCATAGGTTTAGGGTGAGAGGGGAAAGATATAAAAGAGACCTACGGGACAACATTTTCACGCAGAGGGTGGTAAGTGTATGGAATGAGCTGCCAGAGGTTGTGGTGGACGCTAGTATCATTTACTTGGTTTTGTTTACAGTGTGTGTTTAAAGAAGGCTTATTTGGGCATCCACCTTTAACCTATCCTTCTGCTGTAAAATATTTCACATTTCTCTCTCTCTCCTTATACCTTGTGAATTTACTGAAGTGCCTGAAACGCAGTTTCTGATTTGTACTCCTCATCTCGAATTCTCTTGTTTTTGAATTATTAAGAACACCCTTTCCTAAGATCCCTTTCTTCATTCTTATGATCCTCACTCAGATCAATGATTTTAAACTAATTTGTAAACAGAAATTTGAATTCCTAATGGCAGACTCAAAATACCACATGAAGGATTTCATGTCTTAAGACTTGTACTGTGTCAAACAAAAAAGTCCACCAAGAAATACACACTGCAGGTAATGGTCTAAACTAGGAACAGGTATTCGTTACTAGCTTTTTAACGTGACTGATAGCATCAAGCCATGTTTGTATCTTATGTCATGCTCTCAACAGAACTGTAGTCTTGCTTTTGGAAGTCCCAAATCCCTCCTGACATTTCTACAGGCTTTCTTCACTCTGTTGGTGCAAATATTCCCAGATTCTTTCACTGTAATTCTCCTGAACAAATTCTCACCCTCTGACTTTAATTTTTTAAATCTGTGTGAGATCCATGTTTTCAGACAGGAGATCAATTCTCATTAGCATTCTGCTGCCACTGCTGTAGTTTACCTGCATTTTATTTGGTCCCTTACTTAAGGAGGGATGCACTTGCATTGGAGAGGAGGGGGCGTGACGAGGATCAATTTTCCTGAGAGATTGAGCAGTTTCGGTCTCTCTGGAATTCAGATGAATGAGATGAGATCTAATTGAGGTATATAAGTTGATAAAAGGGATTGACAAAGAATGTTTCCTTATGTGGGGCAATCTAGAACAAGCAGTTATAGTTTTAGCATGGGTGGGCAGAGACTTAAACTCGAGATGAGGAGCAATTATTTCTGTCAAATGGGTGTGAATCTGTGGAATTCACTATCCTAGAGCATGACGTATGCTGGAACATGAGTAATTTTATGGAGGAGATGGAACAACGTTTAATTAGTAAATGGGTTGAAGAGTTACGGAGAGTGGATAGGAAAGTGAAATTGAAGCCAAGATGAGATCAGCCGAAGCAGACTCAAGGGGCTGAATTGCCTACTCCCGCTCCTTATTCTTAGGTTATCCCTCTCTGTCTCCCCCGTCACTCCCAACTGTTCTCTGCCCTACCCGCCTTCTGTCAGGAGCTCTGGTGCCTAACTGACCAAACATCTGTAATCCAGTATAAAGCAAGGCCAGCAGAATGCTTCTGCCTTTATCTTCTTGAATGCTGACACTTGGGTCTCAACAGGTTCCCGTGGCATTTAGCCTTATCTGAAATAAAACAAAACATGCCGAAAAACTCAGCAGCATTTGTGCCGAAGAAATAGAGTTGATGTTTCATGTCCAATATGACTCTTCTTTAGATCAGAAGCTTATCATGACACACAACCAATAGCGAGTCAGATTCCCTTTTCATTTCTCCATTTTACCTTGAATTAAACAGACAGATTAGAACGTAATTTTGTTTAGAGCTAGAGTTCTGTGAAGATATAACAAGCAGAGTCTGGAAAGGGGAAGGGTCAGTATAGTATATATAGATTTCCAGAAAACATTTGATAATCACCACATAAAGTGTTAATACACCAGATAGGAGTTCATAGTATTGGGATAATGTATTATCATAGATTGAGGATTTGTTAACACACAGAAGACTGAAAGTCAGGATTAGTGGCTATTTTTCCGGTTGGAAAGATAGGACTAGTAGAGAGCCAGGGGGGATCAATCCTAGGGTCTCAATTATTTCCTGTCTGTATTAATGACTTGGAGGATGGGGCAGAATAGGTGATATATCATGTTGTGAAGAAGACATAAGGAATCTGTAAGGAGATATATTCTGGATCAGTGGTGCTGGAAGAGCACAGCAATTCAGCCAGCATCTGACGAGCAGCAAAATCGACGTTTCGGGCAAAAGCCCTTCATCAGGAATAAAGGCAGATCATTATAGGAAGGATGTAGATGCTTTAGAGAGGGTGCAGAGGAGATTTACCAGGATGCTGCCTAGATTGGAGGGCTTGTCTTATCAAGAGAGGTTGAGTGAGCTCGGGTTTTTCACATTGGCGACAAGGTATTTAGAGGTGGAGGAGGTAGACTTTTGAAATATCAGCAAGTTGACAATTCTGCTGAAAGGCCTGAAAGAGGAAGGTGAGGCTTAGGGCACATCAGCTGTGACCTTGTTGAAGGATGGGCAAGCTGAGGGACCTCTATAAAACATGCTCTCTCCTGCTCAGTCTTTCCACGGTTATTGTTTTTATTTCAGATCTCTAGCATCTACAATGTTTTGCTTTTGTCATTCAAATCCCCTCCAAGGTTGCTATACCATTACTTTTTCATTTGCACGTGGTTTGGGTCACCATTTGGTCCTTACAGCTTGGAAAAAGGTCCTTTGGTCCTTCTGCCCTTGCCAATTATCAAGCATCTACCTGTTTTAATTCCATTTTCTACAACTTTGTCTACAGCCTTGTATGGTATGGAGCTTCAAGTACTCATCTAAATATTCTAACATGTTTTGAGGGTTCCTTCATCTACCATTCTTTACAAGTAATGAGTTTCAGATCCCATCAATCCTCTGGTGTTTCTGTTTTGCTCAAATCCCCTCTAAATCTCCTGCTCCTTACCAGAGATTAATGAATTCAGCAATTGATTCAAGGTTGCGACCCAAGTTGATAGGGTTGTTAAGAAGGTGAATGGTATTTTGGTTTTCATTAACGGGGATTGAGTTTAAGAGCTGCGAGGTTTTGCTGCAGCTCCATAAAACCCTGGTTAGATCACACTTGGAATATTGTGTCCAGTTCTGTTCGCCTCATTATAGGAAGGATGTAGATGCTTTAGAGAGGGTGCAGAGGAGATTTACCAGGATGCTGCCTAGATTGGAGGGCTTGTCTTATCAAGAGAGGTTGAGTGAGCTCGGGTTTTTCACATTGGCGACAAGGTATTTAGAGGTGGAGGAGGTAGACTTTTGAAATATCAGCAAGTTGACAATTCTGCTGAAAGGCCTGAAAGAGGAAGGTGAGGCTTAGGGCACATCAGCTGTGACCTTGTTGAAGGATGGGCAAGCTGAGGGACCTCTATAAAACATGCTCTCTCCTGCTCAGTCTTTCCACGGTTATTGTTTTTATTTCAGATCTCTAGCATCTACAATGTTTTGCTTTTGTCATTCAAATCCCCTCCAAGGTTGCTATACCATTACTTTTTCATTTGCACGTGGTTTGGGTCACCATTTGGTCCTTACAGCTTGGAAAAAGGTCCTTTGGTCCTTCTGCCCTTGCCAATTATCAAGCATCTACCTGTTTTAATTCCATTTTCTACAACTTTGTCTACAGCCTTGTATGGTATGGAGCTTCAAGTACTCATCTAAATATTCTAACATGTTTTGAGGGTTCCTTCATCTACCATTCTTTACAAGTAATGAGTTTCAGATCCCATCAATCCTCTGGTGTTTCTGTTTTGCTCAAATCCCCTCTAAATCTCCTGCTCCTTACCAGAGATTAATGAATTCAGCAATTGATTCAAGGTTGCGACCCAAGTTGATAGGGTTGTTAAGAAGGTGAATGGTATTTTGGTTTTCATTAACGGGGATTGAGTTTAAGAGCTGCGAGGTTTTGCTGCAGCTCCATAAAACCCTGGTTAGATCACACTTGGAATATTGTGTCCAGTTCTGTTCGCCTCATTATAGGAAGGATGTAGATGCTTTAGAGAGGGTGCAGAGGAGATTTACCAGGATGCTGCCTAGATTGGAGGGCTTGTCTTATCAAGAGAGGTTGAGTGAGCTCGGGTTTTCACATTGGCGAGAAGACTGAAGAGAGGTGACTTGATAGAGGTGTGCAGGGTAATGAGAGGCAGAGTTAGAGTAGATTGCCAGAGACATTTCCCCAGGGCAGAAATTGCTGTCTCAAGGGGTCATAATTTTAGGGTGATTGGAGGAAGGTATAGGAGAGATGTCAGAGATAGGTTCTTTACACAGAGTGGTGGGTACATGGAATGCACTGCCAGCAGTGGTAGTGGAGTCAGAGACATTTAAGTAACTGCTGGACAAGCGCATGGATGGCAGTAAATTGAAGGGTGTGTCAGTTAGGTTGATCTTAGTTTAAGATAAACGCTCAGCAGAATATCGTGGGCCAAAGAGCCTGTACTATGCTGTTCTGTTCTATGTACACTAGAACATAGTATGTACAGTGTACTTTCTATCACTGGCTGACTCCACCAGTGGAAGCAGCATGTGATAGAAAGGGTTGATCAATCACATAACCAAACGATCAGATCTAAGCTCTGCAGTCCTTCACATCCACTTGTGAATGGTGGTGGACTCCTAAATAACTCATTGGAGAAGGAGGCTCCTCAAATATCTCCATTCTCAATAATGGGAGAGCCCAATACATCAGTGCTAAAGATAAAACTGAAGCACTCACAGAGATCTTCAGGTGGAAGTGCTAAGTGGTTCCCAGAATAACAGGTACCAGTCTTCAGCCAATTCAGTTCACTCCACATGATATCAAGAAATAAAGACATTGGATAGTGCAAAGACTACGGGCCCTGACAACATTCTGGCAATAGTACTCAAGACTTGTGCTCCATAACTTGCCACTCCCCTGGCCAAGCTCTTCCAGTACAGTTACAACACTGGCATCTCCCTAACAATGTGGAGATATTGCTCAGATATGTCCTGTACATGAAAAGCAGGACAAATCCATTCTAGCCAATCACTGCCCCATCAGTCTACTCTTGATCATCAGTAAAGTGATGGAAAGTAGCTCAACAATACTGTCAAGCAGCACTTACTCAGCAATAATCTGCTCAGTGACACCCAGTTTGGGTGATATCAGGACCACTTAGTTCTTGACCTCTTTACAGCCTTGGTTCAACCATAGACCAAAAAGCTAGTTTAGCCAGTGAAGTTTAAAGTGACAGCCTTTGATATCAAGGCTGCATTTGACCAAGTGTGTGGCATCAAGGAGCCCTAGAAAACTGGAGTCAATGGGAATAAGGGGGAAAAGCACTCTGCTGGTTAGTCTCATATCTGGCACATAGGAAAATGGTCATGGTTGTTGCAGGTCATCTAAACTCCAGGGCAGCTCTGCAGTGTTCCTCAAGGTAGTGTCCTAGGTCCAACCATCTTCAGCTGCTTCTCCAATGACTTTCTGTCCAAGATAAGGTCAGAAGTGGGGATGCTTGCCAATGATTGCACAATGTTCACTACCTTGTGTAACTCCTCAGATAGTGAAGCAGTTGTTTCCATATTCGGGAAGACCTGGCGGCATCCAAAGTTGGTCTGGTGTGACAACATTTGTGCCACACAAATGCCATGCAGTGACCTACTCCAGCAAGAGAGAACTTAACCATTTTTCCTTGTCATTCAGTGGCTTTGCCATCGATGAATCCCCCACTATCCTGGGAATTACCTTTGTCCAGAAACTCAACTGGACTTGCCACATAAAAAAGAGTGCTGACACGAGCAGGTCAGAAGCTAGGAAAATTAATTCCTTTCCTGACTCCCAAAGCCTGCCCACCATCTCCCATGCCCAAGTCAGGAGTGTGATGGAACACACCCCACTTGCCTGGATAGCTGCAGCTCCAGCAACATCAAGAAGCTGGACACCGTCCAGGACAAAGTAATCTGCTTGACTGGTACCACACTAACCACCTCCTCATTTTCCCTCTTCTGCTGTCTGTATTTTGCTTGCCTTTTCCTAACCCTTTTCTCTTTTCTTCTAATGAAACATTTTTTCCTGCACTCTGTCTCTACTGTTGTTCCAAATCTCACTTTGGTTCCTCTAACTCTGCACAGTGTTAATTGTATTCACCACCTTTGCCTGCATCTCTGTGGTATGGGCTGTGAGAGGATGATGCGAGGTGGGGGAGGTGTTATGAGGAGATCTCCGTCGCTCCACGTGTGCATGCACGTTGGCAGTAATGTATATGACATGATGCGTAATTTCAACGTGTGAGGTTGCTGGTGTCAGAAAACACTCCCCAAACTGACCAGATGTTAGCTTCTGTAAGGGGATGACAGAAACTGGGCTTTGGTCCCCTGGTATAATGGAGTAACTCAGATGAGGTACTCAAGATTTTGAAAGGAACTGATTTCCAGTGACACTTCTCACTGCTAAGAGATAAGGAAACCACATCTGCAAATCCCAACCATACAGGTGGCTACATCGACTCGCTCAGTGAAGCTTCAGTTTGAGGTTGATGGATTGTTGCTCAACAACGTCATACAAAGATGTAGAACTTCCCCCACACTGAGTACATGCACACACTTACACAGGCACATGCTCAAATGCACAGAATTCATTTCTCATCACTTACCACAGCACCTTCCCATACAAAGACAGGAAATGTAACACTTACTCCTTCCCTTCTCTGTCCTTGCTGGCTAAGAACCCAGAAATTCCTTTCAGTTGTATTTCTTTCAGGTCCCTCTCTTGGCATTGATCATGTTGCCTCTGCAGGTGAAATTGCAACGGACATTGTATGTTGTCTACAGATAAGGTCCTGAGAGTGCTGGCTTGGCATTTTAATTTTTAACTCCTTTACCCTCTGACCTCTCTATCCTTGGCCCCTCACTCTGCTAAATGAAGGTCAGTTTGAAGAACAGCATCTCATCTTTTAATTAGATACATGCAGCTTCTAAACCCACATGCAGTTCAGTCATTTCAGATTAAATCTCAGGACTTAATGTTTTAGTGAGGATTCTGTTGTGCATACTTCCTCTGAGCACATCTTTTTATTTCCTGTTCCGTTAACATTTTTTATTTATCTTTAACCAATCATTTTGTCATTTAGTCTCTTCTGTGTAGCACCATATCCGATGGCCTTCCAATTTGAGTTGTGTTCCTCGCGTTGATTCATTAAAAATCTGTTAACTCCTAAGTTTTACTTAGTTCAAGCTAAAATACCTTTGACCTGCAACATTAAAACTGATTTTCACTCGGTGTTTCCAGCATGTTTGTGTTTAACGCAGGATTAATTGTTTAGACTGAGCAGGGGAGAGTGATTTAGGGGCACAGCGTCAGAGGGAGGGATGGAGGGAGGAGGATTGAGGAGCACAATGTGCAGAGCGAGAGAGGGAGGGACATTGAGGGGCACAGTGTCCAGAGCGAGGAGAATTAGGGAATAGAATCCAATGTGAGCGAGGGAAGGAGGGGGGAATTTGAGGGACACAGTGTCCAGAGCGAGAGGAATGGGATTGGGGAGTAGTGTCCAGTGTGAGCGAGGGAGGGGGTGTGGGATAGGTGAGTAGTGTCCAGTGTGAGCGAGGGAGGGGGTGTGGGATAGGTGAGTGGTGTCCAGTGTGAGCGAGGGAGGGGGTGTGGGATAGGTGAGT
>NC_057712.1:131270725-131282541 GCF_004010195.1 Chiloscyllium plagiosum
GGGAATTGGGAAGTAGTGTCCACTGTGAGCAAGGGCGTGGGGTGAGGTGGGTTGTGGGGATTGGGAAGTAGTGTCCACTGTGAGTGAGGGATGGGGGTGAGGTGGGTTGTGGGAATTGGGAAGTAGTATCCACTGTGAGCAGGCTCTGACTGTTTGCCCCTTTTTATTTTACAGATGGCAGTCATTGGGCAGCAGTCATGCACTGGCAGCCTGACTGAGCTTCAGGTGAGCAGCCTGGAGACCACACACAGCAACAAGCTGGCCCAGAACGATTAACCCTTCATATCTAGGACTGAGAGAAGCGGCATCTATTTAAAAAGGAAACTGAGCGCCATATTTATTTATTTTCTCCCCTCACCCTTCACCCCTGTTTTATTCAGAAAGATTGGATGGAACATTTTCTAAATCAATGTGAAATTACCGATGGCCTAAGGATTATCTTTTACACAATTCAAAGCGATTTGCACGCTGTGGACCCATAACAAACCAAACCCAGCCAAAATTTAACACTGTTGTGACAGTTTTGTAAAGACCTGAAATCATTCTTCTACCTGTCCCTTGGAGGACGAAGTCAGCATTGACATTTTGTTCTAAACGCGTCTGGTTTTGTCATTGCTCCAGTTTTAGCCGTGACGCTTTAGCTTGGTTTGGAGTGGAATGGGACGGGGCAGGGTGCATGTGGACAGACGCAGAAGTCTGCCTAAGCTGTATGCTGGCTTCAACCCTTGGTGATGTCTGTGCTTTGATCTTGTTTTGAAAGTCAAAGGATATCATGGCATTAATTTTCCACATCTGTTTCTCCAACAATTCTTTTGTGATTATATTTGTACTGAAAACAAAATTGTTGGAGGTGTGTGTGTGTGTGTGTATATGCATGTGTATATTATACATGTGTGTAATATGTAGGTACAGTATATACACCCATATATAATGTGTTGCTCATATGCACACACAAAACGTTTAGTATTTAGAAAGTTTTTTTTAATGAAGTCTATATGAAATGTGATCCAAGTTGAATTAATTGATTTATTAGAGTGGCCTTTGGAGGGGGAACACCATAAGTGACTTCACTCATGACTCTGCACTAAGGGAGCAAACATTCAGTCAAAAAAGTTTCTGCTCTTGAATGTTGTCCAGTTCTCCCCGCCTGCCCCAAGGTCACGTGTGCATATTACGATTACGATTGGCCTTGCTGCCCTCTTTGGGTGGGGGTGGGGGTGGGGGAGGTGGTCAGGATTGGCCGTGCTGCCCTCACTGGGAGCGGATCAGAATCAGGAATGTCTGTAACAAAAATAGAAGTTGCTGGAAAATCACAGCAGGTTTGTCAGCGTCTGTGGAGAGAGAAACAGAGTTTAACATTTCGAGTCTTGTTCTGAAGAAGTCACATTGGACTCAACATTAACTCTAATTATCTCTCCACAGATGATATCTGACACACTGAGGTGCTCCAGCAATTTCTATTTTTAGTGGCTGCATGATTCTCAGTTTTGGACAAGATTGGGTTTGTTTGTCCTTTGGCTACAATTGGCCCGTTTAAACTCTTTCCACCCTCTGTCATTCAAATTTGAATATTTAGCCACACATCTGGGGAGAACAAGATAAAACAGGGATGGGGGTGGTGTAGGAGTAGCAGGGTTTGGTAGTAAAAAGATGTGAGGAGTTTGCTGTTTTATATGAGCAGCTTTTTGGGAGCATTAGGAATTGGGTTGTTTCTTTTAAAGATCGTTATGTTAATTTGAATAACACTGTGGCCTTTCTCCTGTAGAAGATGATAACCCAAAGAATTCTACTGGATAGGCTTAGGCCGTGATAAAATCACACTCTGGTCCAGATCACAGTCCAGAGATTGGGGATGAGTGTTGTTCCTGACCCTGATCTTTGACCAGTGCTTCTTGCTGTAACATGTGTCAGGAAGAGACAAGGATTAAACAGGCTCAAGTGCTTGGATGCTTCAAACCCCAAATTGCTCCCTCTTCCTCACTTTTCAAGTATATGACAGTCTTCTTGTGGAGTTTAGAAACGGAAAGAACTGCAGATGTTGTAAGTCAGAAACAAAAACAGAACTTGCTGAAAAAGCTCAGCAGGTCTGGCAGCATCTGTGCAGAGAAATCAGAGTTAACGTTTCGGGTCAGGTGACTGGAAGTTCTGAGGAAAGGTCACTGGACCTGAAACATTAACTCTGATTTCTCTTTCTAAAGATGCTGCCAAACCCGTTGAGCTTTTCCAGCAATTTCTGTTTTTGTCTTTGTGGAGTTGTTGTCCAGTGAATGACTGCATCTCCCAGAAGACAGGTCGACAGTTCCACTGACTCATGAAGGTATTGGTGCTGAATGTGTAGGAACTGAGTGTGAGGGAGATTAGCTACTTGCCAAATCACATTTCCTCTGATCTGAAACACTGCAACGGATCATCTGTTTTTGGCTTGCCAATCAATCTGGTTTTATTAAGTCAGAAATTACACAACACTAGGTTATATCCAACAGATTTATTTAAAATCACAAGTTTTCGCAATGCTGCTCCTTCATTAAATGACTTCACTTGACAAAGGAGCAGTGCTCTGAAAGCTTTGTCCACCAGCACCTCGGCGTTATGTTTTACTAACATCAAGGTGACTGGTTACAATCATGATTTGGAGATGCCGGTGTTGGATTGGGGTGTACAAAGTTAAAAATCAAACAACACCAGGTTATAGTCCAAAGGTTTATTTGGAACCACTAGCTTTTGGAGCGCTGCTCCTTCATCAGGTGGTTGTGGAGTATAAGCTCGTAAGACACAGAATCTATAGCAAAGGTCATGTAACTGAAATTAAAATTGAAAAAGACATGGATTGTTTGTCAAGTCTTTCATCTTTTAGAATGACCATGTTGGTTTTTCAATTCTTTCATATATAAATTGCAAAACATTTTTAAAGTTACATTCTCAAGTGAACTTCAACAATTGGTGTCATGTTGGTCCATGATAATGCATTGAAGGTGTGAGGTGCCCTGTGTGAGACTGTCTGTGCCACAATATTCAGACTGACTCTAATCTAAAAAATGGATTTACAGAATCTTACCTGGATTCATGCAGTTTTTGAGCAAAATAAAATGTAATTCTGCAAGTACAAATTCACCCCACAAACTTGTGTGCGCATGCGGACGCATGTGTGTGGGGTGGGGGGGGCAGGGGATTATGAGTGTCTGTGAGAAAGTGCGTGTATGTGTGTGAGTGTAAAGGAGTATAAGTCTGTGAGGGGACTTGTGAGAGTGTGGGAGTGTATGTGTGATCGTACATTGGTACATTGTACAGTGGAGAGGCTACGTCAGCGAATGAATGGACACTGCACAACAATCAACAAACAGAAGTGTTCCCTCCCAGTCAGAGAACACTTCAGCCGTCCAGGACATTTGACTTCGGACCTTCGGGTGACTGTACTCCAAGGTGGACTTCAGGACGGGCAACAGCACAAAGTGGCTGAGCAGAGGCTGATAGCCAAGTTTGTACCACTGGGGATGGCCTCAACCGGGACCTTGGGTTCATGTCACACTACAGGTGACCTCACTGCACTATGCACACACACAGACTCACAGATACTCCTACACACACACACACTTCTACAGACCCATGCACTCACGCAGACCCTCTTTCATACATTCACACAAACACTCCCACACTCACATGCATCCTCTCAGAGACTTCTACCTTTTTACACTCACTCACACAAACACAGTCTCTCAGACATTCATAACCCCCCATGCACACACACATATATAAGTTTGTGGGGTGAATTTGTACTTTTAGAATTACATTTTATTTTGCTCAAAAACTGCATGAATTCATGTACAATTCTGTAGATCCATTTTTTAGATGAGAATCAATCTGAACATTGTGGCACAGATAGCTTTGCACAGGGCACCTCACGTTAAATGCATTATCTGGGTCGACATGACACCAATTGTTAAAGTTCACTTGAGAATGTAACTTTAAAAATGTTCTGCAATTTACATATGAAGGAACTGAAACCAACGTGTTCATTTGAAAAGATGAGAGACTTGACAGATCACCCATGTCATAGTCATAGAGTCAGAGATGTACAGCACGGAAACAGACCCTTCGCTCCAACTTGTCCATGCCAACCAGATATCCCAACCCAATCTAGTCCCACTTGCCAGCATCTGGCCCATATCCCTGCAAACCCTTCCTATTCAATGTTGCAATTGTACCAGCCTCCACCGCTTCCTCTGGCAGGTCATTCCATACAAGTACCACTGAGTGAAAAGTTGCCTCTTTTGTTTCTTTTATATCTTTCCCCTCTCACCCTAAACCTATGGCCCTCTAGTTCTGAACTCCCCCATCGCAGGAAAAAGACTTTGCCTATTTATCCTATCCATGCCCTTCATGATTTTATAAACTTCTATAAGGTCACCCCTCAGCCTCCGACGCTCCAGGAAAAACAGCCCCAGCCTGTTCAGCCTCTCCCTGTAGCTCAAATCCTCCAACCCTGGCAACATCCTTGTAAATCTTTTCTGAACCCTTTCAAGTTTCATAACATCTTTCCGATAGGAAGGAGACCAGAATTGCACGCAATATTCCAACAGTGGCCTAACCAATGTCCTGTACAGCCGCAACATGACCTCCCAACTCCTGTACTCAATACTCTGACCAATAAAGGAAAGCATACCAAGCATCTTCTTCACTATCCTATTCTACCTGCAACTCCACTTTCAAAGAGCTATGAACCTGCACTCCAAGGTCTCTTTGTTCAGCAACACTCCCTAGGATCTTACCATCAAGTATATAACTTCTGCTAAGATTTGCTTTCCCAAAATGCAGCACCTCACATTTGTCTAAATTAAACTCCATCTGCCACTTCTCAGCCCATTGGCCCATCTGATCAAGATCCTGTTATATTCTGAGGAAACCTTCTTCGCTGTCCACTGCACCTGCAATTTTGGTATCATCTGCAAATTTACTAACAGTACCTCTTATGCTCACATCCAAATTATTTGTGTAAATGAGGAAAAGCCATGTTGACTATCCCTAATCAGTCCTTGCTTTTCCAAATACATGTACATCCTGTCCATCAGGATTCCCTCCAACAACTTGCCCACCACTGGTCTGTCGTTCCTTGGCTTGTCCTTACCAGCTTTCTTAAACAGTGACACCAAGTTAGCTAACCTCCAGTCTTCCGGCACCTCACCTCTGACTATCGATGATACAAATATCTCAGTAAGAGGCCCAGCATTCACTTCTCTAGCTTCCCACAGAGTTCTCGGGTACACCTGATCAGGTCCTAAGGATTTATCCACTTTTATGCGTTTCAAGACATCCAGCACTTCCTCCTCTGTAATCTGGACATTCTTCAAGATGTCACCATCTACTCCCCTACATTCTATATCTTCCATATCCTTTTCCACAGTAAATACTGATGCCATATACTCGTTTAGTATCTTCCCCATCTCCTGTGGCTCCACACAAAGGCCGCCTTGCTGATCTCTTCCCAGTTAATGTATTTTTGACCTTAATGTATTTTTAAAAACCCTTTGGATTCTCCTTAATTCTATTTGCCAAAGCTATCTCATGTCCCCATTTTTCCCTCCTGATTTCTCTCTTAAGTATACTCCTACTGCCTTTATACTCAGAATTCTAAGGATTCACTCGATCTATCCTGTCTATACCTTACATATGCTTCCTCCTTTTTCTTAACCAAACCCTCAATTTCTTTAGTCATCCAGCATTCCCTATACCTACCAGCCTTCCCTTTCACCCTGACAGGAATATACTTTCTCTGGATTCTCGTTATCTCATTTCTGAAGGCTTCCCATCTTCTATCCGTCCCTTTACCTGCGAACATCTGTCCCCAATCAGCTTTGTAGGTACATCCACATACTGAATCAGAAAATTTTCTTGTACGCACTTAACAAATTCCTCTCCATATAAACCCTTAACACTATGGCAGTCCCAGTCTATGTTTGGAAAGTTAAAATCCCCTACCATAACCACCCTATTATTCTTACAGATAGCTGAAATCTCCTTAAAGTTTGTTTATCAATTTCCCTCTGACTATTAGGAGGTCTATAATACAATCCCAATAAGGTGATCATCCCTTTCTTATTTCTCAGTTCCACCCAAATAACTTCTCTGGATGTATTTCTGGGAATGTCCTCCCTAAGTACAGCTGTAATGCTATCCCTTATTAAAACCGCCCTCCCCGGCCCCCGCCTCCCTTTCTGTCCTTCCTGTAGCATTTGTATCCTGGAACATTAAGCTGCCAGTTCTGTCCATCCCTGAGCCATGTTTCTGTAATTGCTATGATATCCCAGTCCCATTCTCCTAACCATGCCCTGAGTTCATCTGCCTTCCCTGTTACAGGTACAGGTCACTTCTGCCCCAAAACAGCTTCCAATGATCCAAAAATGTGAATCCTTCTCCAGGACGCCAGCTCTTTTTCAATATATAATTTCAGTTAAATCACACTGTAAACTTTTGCAATAAATTCTGTGTCCTATGATCTTATGCTCCACAACCACATGATGACACAGCTAGTTCTTCCAAATAAACCTGTTGGACTATAACCTGGTTACAATCATGGAAGGGAAGATGTTAAAAGTTACGTCCGTGTCAGCCATCGCCCTGTATAGGGTGTGAAAGCAGGCTGCTTTCCGTCCTGGAGCTTCCTGCTGACAGGTAATTCCCACCTTCCCCCTCCATCCTCTCTCTCTGGCTCTAAACAGATTCATATTTCACACAGACATTGCCCTCTCCGTTTAGCTGGTGTTCCTCTGTTCTGCACCTTCCCAGTTTATGGCCTTCTCATTGATAATCCCTGACCTTTGTACGTGCCACGGTCCCTTCAAGTTCAGGCCCACCTACAAGCAGCAGTTTTTTGTACTTGGTGCTATGAAGGGAAACGTTTTCATAGGAAGCGGCCACTACCTTTTATAAAATGCCTTTGAAAGAGAGAGTTTATTTTTATAGGTGTTTATTCAGTATTTATGTATCACAGAGAAAAAAAAACACTTGTAAAATTGTATTGCAGTTTATGTGTAAGAGTTTGTATCACACAGGCGGGGGGAGGGAGGGGTGGTGTGTATGTTTTATACATTTTTTCCACGGAATACAAAAAGATCAACATTTCAGTGAAAGGGAGAGGACGTGCTCGAGTTCAGCAGCTCGCCACGCCCATAGCCTGTCACACCAAGATCTGGTGTGATTTACACAGCGAAAGCTTTTTTTTAAGAAATCCAGCTTGTTTACTTTTATTGTTGTGTTTGGATTCTGTTTTTTTTTTCTTTGTTTCCAGCGCTCTGGAAGGTTTGTGTATGTAAACACAGTACTGTGTCCGGAGACATCTTTCTGTATTCAAAAAGAATAAAAGTGCTCTTTGGATAAACGTTACAAATTGTGCTCCCAGCAGCTGTGCCCACCATATCAATGTCGTAATTAAGGTTTAATGGGCATTGTATCCCTGCTTAGTGGTTATCTGAGTGTTTTATACAGCCTTTCTGCAAAGCTTTATGTATTCATGTGGTCATGTAGTCATAAGTTTCCCTTCATATGTAAAAGTTCATGCATTTTAAACTGAGAGCAGGGTCTTCCCTACTATAAACGTCAATGGCTGCCAGGTACTTAGGTGCTCCCATTTTACAGTCTTCAAGCCTTGGTTGCTTGAAGGCTTCACTTCTGCCCAATTATGAACTGCTGAGCTAGCTCTGCAGAGGATGGCAGGTGTCATCACAGCCAACACATGACCCTTTTCTAATGTAAAAACCTCTTGTCCCACACATTCCATATTCCTCTGTGCCCTGTCTATTAATGTATTTGTCAAGATGCGTTCTCAACATTGCTATTATATCTGCCTCCACCACCTTCTCCATGCACTTACCACCCTCTGCATTAAAAATTGCCTCTCATATCTCCTGTAAACTTTACCCCATGTCCCCTCGTAATTGATATTTCTATCCTGATAAAAGGACTCTGACAATCCATACTATCCAGGCCTCTCATAATTTTGTGAATGATCAGGTTGCCCTTCAGATTCTAATGTTCGAGGGAAAACAACCTGAGTTTGTCCAGTCTCTCCTCATAGTGAATACCATCCAAATCAGAAAACATACTGGTGAACTGTTTGTGTATCTTCTCCAAAGCTTCCACTTCCTTCTGGTAGTGTGATGATAGAAGTATAGACAATATTTTAAATGTGGCCCAATTAAAGTTCTATACAGCTGCAACATGACTTGCCAATCTATGCCCTGACTAATGCAGGCATGCATACCATGACCACCTTAAACCATTTGTGTTGCCACTTTCAGGGAACAAATGTAAGGGGTCCCAGCACTGACCCCTGCTGAATAACACTGGTAACAGATTTCCAGTATGAAAAGCACCCTGCAATTGCTAATTCCTGTCTTCTATGACTAAGCTAGTCCTGTATCCATTTCACCAGATCACCGCAGATCCCATGTGACTAAACCTTCTATATCAACCTGCAATGAGGAACTTTGTCAAAGTCCTTGCTAAAGTCTGTATAGACAACATCTACCACTGTGCTCTCATCAGCGGGTTCACTTCCTCAATCTCTCTTCATTACTGAAGCTCTCCAGCTCAGGCAACATCACGGTAAACCTTCTCCAATGTGATCACATGCCTCCTATAATGTGGTTTCCAGAACTGCACACAACAGTCTAGCTGTGGCCTAAGCAACATTTAATATAGTTCAAGCATCCTACTATTAAATGCTATGGCTCAAGAGCCAAGCCTTTGTTTTCTTGCAAAAGCTAAAGATGGGCCCTTGAAAAAACACTATTCATCTCTTAAAAACAGGTTCTATTTAATCTCCATCTAACCACTACTGATAAGATCTCTGGCTACATGATAAAAGAACTGTAGTTGTCTCAGTTATCTGACAACATTGTGTCCGAGTTCACTCTAGACAGTAGACTATTTTTCTGCATAGTCGAGAGTGTGTTGCTGGAAAAGCACAGCAGGTCAGGCAGCATCCGAGGAGCAGGAGAATCGACGTTTCGAGCAAGAAGCCTTCATCAGGAATCAGTCATGGAAGCTCATGTTGGAACTGTACCGAACTGCCTGACCTACTGTGCTTTTCCAGCAACACATTGTTGACTCTGATCTCCAGCATCTGCAGACCTCACTTTCTCCTATCTTTCTTTGTATACAACTGTTTCCTTCAACCACACTTCTAAACCCTTCCATCTGTACAAGTCTGAGTGGCTCATATCCTTGAGATTCACCAAAGTTGACAGGTGTGCTTGAGAAGGATTTAAAGTAAATTGGAGAAGGTGACAAGAAAGTTTAATAGGGTCATTATAGGCATACTTTATACAATTGCCTTTATCGGTCGAGAGTGTGGTGCTGGACAAGCACAGCCGGTCAGGCAGCATCTAAGGAGTAGGAGAATCGACGTTTCGGGCAAGAGCCCTTCATCAGGAATCAATTGTGGGAGCTCACATTGGAGCTATCGAATTTGAAGATAACAAGCATTAAGACACCTTCCTTCCATTTAAATAGTATACCGCATGTCCATTCTTCCTGTCAAAGTCATAGAATCTCTCCGGTGCAGAAAGAGGTTATTCAGCCCATCAATTCTGCACCAATGTTCTGAAGGCATCCTACCTAGACTCCCACTCTATCCTATCCCAATAATCTTGCATTTACCATGGCTAATCCATCTCGCCTGCATATCTTTGAACTGTGGGAGGAAACCAGAGCACCCAGAGGAAATCCATTCAGATACAGGATGAATGGGCAAACCCCACACAGACAGTTTCCTGAGGTTGGAATTGAGCCAGGTCCCTAGCACTGTGAGCCAGCAGTGCTAATCACTAAGCCACCCTCCTAAGTTCACACACATTATCCTCCAGAGGTCGTGATAAAAAAAATGGCAGGTTGATAATGCATTTCAGCTGATTTATTCAAGATCAAACAATAAGTTGAGAGAGATGTGAGGAGGGAAATATGACTGGGAAAGGCAGAATAAGAGAAAGAAATAGTATTTATCAAAAAAGGGATCCTTGAGAGGGAAGCAATCTTGTGTATATTTCAGTCTGAGATAGATTAATTCTTGATCAGTTCAGGAATCAGGGTTACAGGAAAAATGGAGAAAAGTGGATATTAGGAATTTTGGATCAGCCATGATCTTATTGAATGGCAGAGCAGGTTCCAGGGTCGAATGGCGTATTCCTATTTCTTACAGTCTTACTGTCTAAAAATTCTCAACTGAAATGAATAGTTAAGTGGATATGAGGAGAGAGTGAGTCTTATTTGGAACAAAAAGAGTTATGTATGCTTCAAGGAGCTAGTCAAGGCTAGAATATTTAGCGAGTACTTTGTAGTAGTTTTTACTAAGGAAAAGGACATTAACAAAACATCTATCAAAGTGGAGGTGATGAGTATAATATGCTGAAAATGAGAAGTTTTACTCTCTAATACTGAGTGGGTTGTTTTATGGGAAGAGGTTGGTTACACTAGGCTTGTAGCTGCTGGAGTTTAGAAGAGTAAAGTGACTTGATTGAAACCTACTTGATACTGAGGGGGTCCTTTGGCATCCAGCAATGCCTAAAACCACAAATGAATAAGTGTTTATTCCCAACCCTAATACAGATTTAAGACTCAGCGAGGGACTTTGCTTGATAAAGTACTCAGAGATAGAGGCGATGACAGGAAACTGGATTTGAAGCCATGATCAGATGAGCTGACATGATGGAGTTGCCCTGACTCTGGCTCGGGTTTCTTATTAACTCAGGTCTGGAGATTATAGAAAGAGGGAGGAGATGGCCACGAATTTGTTTGAAAAGAGGATGTGAACTTTAAAATGAAGTCAAGCACTTGGTGAGATAACCACAGGGGATGACAGTTTGGAGCCAGGTTTTGGGATCAGAATTAGGGGCAGGGATTTGAGATTGAGATTAGAGGCCAGAACCTGGGGCTGATAACTAGAGGTTGGGATTAGAGCAAGGAATAGAAACTGGGACTCACAGTCAACATTTGGGTCAAGGATCGGATTAGCGACAGGCGCCTCGGACTAAGGGTCAGAAGGGACTGGACTGGGATTAGGGTCGGTATAGGGGTTGGGAGTAGTGACCAGGGGTAGGGATATGGATTCAGGCTGAGGGCTGGGAGCAGGTCTAGAGACGGGAGTGAAGATCGGGACGACAGGTCCTCGGGCCTGGAGACGGGATGAGATCCAGTCTCAGGTTGGAATTTGAGAAGCGTCAACAATTGGCGGTGTCCAATAGATGATGTGGGACGTCAGAAGGGGGCGGAGAAAATGGTTGGTCGGAACCACGATGTAGAGGCGGGGCCTTGGCGAAGGGGGCGGGTCTCAGCGGGCGCGTGGTGGAGGGGGGGGAGGGACATTGGCGAAGGGGGCGGGAACTCGATGTAGAGGCGGGGCCTTGGTGAAGGGGCCGGTCTCAGCGGGCGCACGGAGGAGCGGGACCTCATGCGGATCGGTCACGAGGGGCTGCGGGATCAAAGGTCAGAAACAGATGAGGAGGGCGGAGCCTAGTCTGGACACCACGTTCGAGCCTCGCGCGACACTTCCGGTCCCGGTGACGGCCCGTAGCGCGGGCATCGGAAGTGGCGTCTGTGGCCGTTTCTGCGCCACGGAAGCGGGTGGAAAAAAACCCGAGAAATCTGCGCTAGGCGGACCCCAGCTTCGGACCGGGCAGCAAACACAGGCCCTTGCCTCATAGACTCCAAGGGATAGCCCCTGATCCGCCCCGGCAAGGCAGATCTTGGCGAAAGCCCAGACACAGGCCGTAAGCCGGTGAGTCCTCGCAAGAGGTGGCCCCGGCCCGGGGGTGGTGCCAGGAGGG
>NC_057712.1:131297844-131323861 GCF_004010195.1 Chiloscyllium plagiosum
GACACAAGTGGCTGGTGGCGGAGAGGATTGGGATGGGGAATGGGACTAGAAATGAGGTGGGGTGTGGAAAGGAGGGAATGTGAAGGCGAAGGGGTAGCATTCATGAGGGAAGGCAGAGCGGTAAGAGGTGGCCTGGAAAGGAGGGGTTTGGGATCTAAGGAGAAGGGTTGATTATGTTGTGATGATTTTGAATATTGGAGAAATGAACAGATACTGAATGTAGAATTGATGTTGAAAGTGTGTACTGAGGGGTAGCATTCATGAGGGAAGGCAGAGCGGTAAGAGGTGGCCTGGAAAGGAGGGGTTTGGGATCTAAGGAGAAGGGTTGATTATGTTGTGATGATTTTGAATATTGGAGAAATGAACAGATACTGAATGTAGAATTGATGTTGAAAAGTGTGTACTGATTGAAGAGTATTTAACTAGAATGAGTCTTGGAATTATGATGTTGAGGTTAATATTTTATTAAATTTGAACGTTGTGCAACAGCAATCAGCACTCCTATCTGCAGGAAACAGTAGTTTGCTGTAAATCTTTCCTGTTTGGTTTGGATAGGGGTTGGTGGGTGGGGAGAGAAGAGGAATATGATTCATGCGACCTCGTGAATCCCTTCCTGTTTTCATCAGATCTGTAGGTCTTAGCTGTAAGTTGTCTATGGTCTCGAGTAGTACTTGTAGACCTTGTCCTTCTGATTACAATTGCTGTGAATGAGTATGCCAGTTTGACAGAATCTAGTTTTCTTTTCTCTGTCCTCATAATAATACAGCTTTCATAGAATCCTTCTAGTGTGGAAACAGGCCATTTGGCCCAACAAGTTCACACTGACCCTCTGAAGACTATCCCACTCTGATCCATTTCCCTCCCCCATTACACTTCATTTCCTCTGATTAATGCACCGAGCCCACACATCCCTGAAAACTATGCGCAATTTAGCATAGCCAATTCACCTAACCTACACATCTTTGGACTGTGTGGGAGGAAACCCACGCAGACACAGGGAGAATGTACAAACTCCACACGGATAGTCACCCGAGGCTGAAATTGAAACCGTGTCTCTGGTTCTGTGAGGCAGCTGTGCTAACCCCTGAGCCTTCTCTTGACTGGACCCTCTGATTAGTGATTGGCAGTAAAATTGATGTCTGGTGTTTGGCTTATCGCAATTCTGTATGGGCGAAGTGAGGACAGGAGGTTAATCTAAATGGCTTAAGTCTGGTTACAGTTTTGTTTGATGTACCAACTTTACATTGAGTGACTAATCTTAGGTTATGGCCTTTTCCAAAGAACGTGGAAATAATAAACAAAGTGGAAAACGAGAGGTGTGGTCTGACTTTTTATAAATACCTTCCAATGTAAAGGACCTTCCCATATAGGTATTCCTATTTAGAGCTCCACAGAGTACCTGAGTCTTATGGTAATTTACCTAAAGATAAATCCAGTCATTAATAGCTATTCTGACAGCTCCAGATTATGTAGTTTTGGGTGAGGTGACAGTAAAGGAATCACAAGTTGCAGCTGACTGGATGTGGCAGATTTTAGTGATTCTTAGTATGAAAGCATTGAAGCATTCTGACAGACGTGCATCATTGACTAACCTGCACATGATGTGTTCCTGTTGTGTACTTTGAACTCCTTTTGTAAGTATATAAAATAGATTTTGTCAGCTGAGTTTCATTCTTCTCCTTAAATGTGCTGACATTTGCAGACCTCAACCCCTTCCCCAATCTTAAGGGCTGACCCAGAAAATAAACTTGCATTTATTTAGACCTTTATTATGGGAAAAGATCCTGAGAATAGCTAACATAAATATTGAATCAAAGTAGTTTGGGTATGGAGGCTAATAAAAGGTTTGGCTTAAAAGTTAGCTTGAAAAGGCTCATGTGTAGGAGCTGGGTGTGGGGTGGACAGGAATTCTAGATCAATGATCTGATGGTGAGTGTTGGGATGTTACCCAGCTGATTCGGATGACATTCGATCTGGTACGTGTGCTGGTGTAAATTCCAACAGGACTCCCTGAATCAAGGTCAGGAACAGAAACTCGAAAGAAGTTCAGCAATGAGCATATGTCATGACATTTTCAAAACTGAACATCAAACTCTTGGGTAGTCAAAACGTAGAATAAAATCTATAGGATTGAATTCTGTAGAACTGAAAGCTGCTAAAAGCCACTAATGTTAATGTTCTCAGGTAATATTGATTGGGATTCTAATTTGACCTTATTTTAAATGTGGTCTTGAAGGTATGCTTGAGCAAAATAAATCATTGGCCTTGAAACATTAATTCTGTTTCTTTCTCTGTAGTCAAACCTACTGAGTTTCTATAGCATTCTTTTATCTTTGTGCTTCTCTGATGGACTTGCAATTAAGGCATCACCTTATAATACTGACTGGGACAGAACAGTTGTTCTATTAAAACTTGTCTCAGGCAGTTGAGAGTATATGTATATTTCCATGTCAATGTTGAACTTATGTTATCCCCTTGATTGTAAAGGGTGTAAAGCTAAGTTCAGGCAAGTTAGTTATGTGGGAAGCTTTGAGATAATATAGAATAGTCACTTGGGGGAAACAGGGTTAGTTGAGGAAAGGTAAGGGAAAATTTGCTGAGGGCAAATTATTTATGATTTTGATTTTAGAGTTAAGAGTTGTTGAGGGTAATAATTCTGACATGGTATACATTGGCTTCCAATGAAGATGTCATAGTCATTGATGACTCTCATCCTTAGATGCCACATGCTGAGGATTTTTGAATTTTAATTGCCAAAGCAAATTATCTTCGCCCAGCTCAAGGGAGGCCCTCAGAGTCATAGAGCATAGAAACAGACCCTTTAGTCAAGCCAGTTCACACCGACCATGTTCACAAACTAAACTAGCCCTACTTGCCTGCACTTGGTCCATATCCCTGCAAAGCTTTCCCATTTATGAACTTATTCAAATGTCTTTTAAATGTGACTGTACCTGCATCCACCACTTTCTCTGGCAATTCCATATGGGACCACACTTTTTTTAATAAAGAAAAGTTGCACTTGTCCTTTTAAATCTTTCTCCTCCTACCTTAAAAATATGCCCCCTCATGATTTTATAAACCTCAAGGTCACTCAACCTCCTATGCTGCAGTGAAAACGTCAAGCATCTTTCCAGTCTATTTTTATATCTCAACCCTCCATTCCTGGCAAAATCCTGGTAAATATTTTTGAACCCTCTTCAGTTTAATCCTATCCTGCCTATAAATGGGCGATCAGAGCTGCATGCAGTACTCCAGACTAGGCCTCACCAATGTCCTGTAAAACTTCAACATCATGTCCCAACTCCTATGCGCAAAGGTCTGAGCAATGAAGGCAAGCAGCTAAATGCCTTCTTAACCACCCTGTCTATCTATGATGCAAATTTCAAAGGATTACGTACACTCACTCAGAGGTGTCTCTGTTCTACAACACCACCCAGAGCCATTACTATGAATTGTATAAGCCTTGTCATTGTTTGTATTACCAAAATGCAATACCTTGCATTTATCCAAATTAAACTCCATCTGCCACTCCTCAGCCCATTCACCTAATTGATCAAGATTTCTTTGTAACCTTAGATAACCACCTTCCCTGTCCATTATGCCACCAATCTTTGTGTTATTTACAAACATAGTAACCATGCCTCCTATATTCTCATCCAAATCATTTACATAAACGACAAACAAAAGTGCACCCAATGGAGCACCATTGGTTACAGGCCTCTAGTCTGAAAAACAACCCTCCACCACCAGAAAACTAATTTTATAACCATTTGGCAAGCTCACCCTGAATTCTATATGATCTAACTTTACTCATTGGTCTACCATGCAGAACCTTGTCAGAGGCTTTACTAAAGTCTAAGTAAACAAGGTCTACCGCTCTGTCCTCATCAATCTGTTTGATTACTTCATTTAAAAACTCAATCAGGTTTGTGAGACATGATTTTCCTTGCACAATATCATGTTGATTATCCCTTATCAATCCTTGCCTCTCCAAATGTGTGCAAATCCTATCTTTCAGATTCACCTCCAACAACTTAATCACCACAGCTGTCAGGCTGTCAGGTCTATAGTGTCTTGGCTTCTCCTTGTCTCTTTTTAAACAATGGCCCAACATTAGTCACTCTCTGGTAATTCACCCATGTTTCTAAATACAAATATTTCTATTTATATCCCTGCAATTTCCTTCCTCACCATCCTGGGATACATTTGATCAGGTCCTAAAGACTTATCTATCTTTGTCTTCTAAAACCTTTCTGTAACGTGGACTGTTTTTAAAAAAATCAATATGTATTTCCCGGAGTTCCCTAGCCTCTATTTCTCCCTTCGCAGTAAAAATCTAATGCAAAATATTCATTTAATATTCAAGGTTTGCGTAATGCTTTGTAGCTTGGTGCTGGTTTTTGTCGTTGTGGGTAAGTTCACCAAGCTGGGAAATTGATTTGCAGATGAACTGCATCAACAAACACAGACCGAGACTTAATATACCGGTCAGTACAATGAACAACCGGAACTGGCACTTGGAAGCAACAGGAATGGAACCAAATAAATTTCAGAAGAGACAGCACAGCAGCGTTTCACAGGAGGTTCTAAAGCACTGAGATTTCACCTAAACAGGGAATGAGATGTCTACAAATCAACTTCCCAGCTCAGTGAACATACCCACAACCATGACATTCATTTAATATCACTCTCATTTCCTGAGGTTCAACACAAAGACAACCTTGTTGATATTTAAGCGGTCCTACGCGCTCTCTATTTGCTTTCCTGCTCTTAATCCAAAAAGATTCTAAAAATTATCGTTTACCATATCTGCCAAGGCTATCTTGTATTCCCCTCTTTGATTTCCTGATTTCCCCCTTAAGAATGGCCCTAAACTCTTCAAGTGATCCAGTTGCTCCCCGTTGTCTATATCTAATATGATTTTTTAAATTCTTGACGAGAACTTCATTATCTTTTTTCATCCATTGTTCCCTAATCTTACTAACCTTGCCTTTCACTCTAACAGAAACATTGAGCTCTCATTATTGCACTTTGAAGGTCTTCCACTTGTCAGTTGTCCCTTTACCTGCAAGCAGTCTACTCCAATCAACTTTTGAAAGCTCTTGTTTCATACCCTTAAAATTTGCTTTAATTCAGTTAAGAACTTTAACTTCTATGGAAGACTTATTATTAGTTTTGAAATAGTATGGAAAAATATATTATGCTTACTAGTCCCAGTGTTCCCTTACTAACACTCCAGTCATTTAGCCAGCCTTATTTCCCACGAGAAGGTTTTGCTCCTCCTCTAGTAAGATCATTTGCATACTGATAAAGAAACTTTTCTTGAACACATTCAACAAATTCTTCACCATCTAACCTTAACCAATATGGTAGTCCAAGTCGATGTTTTGAAAATTAAAATTCCCTACTATTACAGCCTTGTTATTCTTACAGACCTTTGAGAGGTCTCTACCTTTTTGAATCTCCATTTCCGTCTGACTATTGGGGGGGGCAACTGTACAGTACAATCAAGGTTATCATCCCATTGTTATTTACCACCCATATGTTTTCACTAAATGATCCCTCAGAAATATTTTCTCTAATTACAGTAGTAATATTTTCCTTAATCAAAAATGCCACTCACCTCTCTAGCCTTCCTATAACATCTAAAATGCAGAACATTGAGCTTGAAGCAGAAGACGACGACTGAAGCCATTTCCAAAACTCCCTGAAGGTTTCTCAAGAAATGCAACAAAGATGTCATTGTGTGGGTGACCCTTGTTCAGAAGAAACTGATTTGGAGGAAGCTCCTGTATGAAGGGACACAAATCTTTGAGAATGCCTACTAGCGAAAGGAATTCCAGAAAAGGAATGGGTGAAAGGAATGCCAGCAATCTCAAGGCCAAGGACAACTTCTGTCCCTTGGGAAACCTACCAAATCTGTGGTCGATTTTTCAGGTCTAGTAGTGGGCTCAAGAGCCGCACAAGGACCCCCTACCAAAACCCATGACCAATGGAATAGAATTTATCAGCATACTGCCTGGACTCAAAAGGGTCACTTCCAGGATGTGATTCTGCAAATTGATTTGTATTTGGGTGGAAGGGTGAACTGTGAGGAAGGTGCAGAGATGCTTGAGTATTGGGCAAATGCATGCCAGATGAAGTATAATGGGGATAAATATGAGGTTATCCACTTTGGGAATAAAAGCAGGACGACTGATTATTGTCTGGCTATAAATTGAGGGAAGTGTGCAAACACTCCTCGGTGACCTTATACACCAGTCACTGAAGGTAAACATTCAGGTGCAGCAAGGGGTCATGTAGACAAATGGTATATTGGCTCTCTCAATAAGAAGAGGATTTGAGTGAACGAGTAGGGATATCTCTTGCTGCAACTGTACAGGGTCTTTGTGAGACCATACCTAGGATATTATGTGCACTTATAATTTCCTTTCCTAAGGAAGGATGCTCTTATGTAGAGGTAGTGCAGTAAAGATCTACCAGACTGATACCTGGAATGGAGAAAGTGAGTACTGCAGATGCTGGAGATCAGAGTCAAAAGGTTGGTGCTGGAAAAGCGCAGGTCAGGCAGGATCAGAGGAGCAGGAGAATCAACATGTCAGGCATTCCTGATGAACGGCTTATACCCAAAATATTGATTCTCCTGCTGCTTTGATGCTGCCTAACCTGCTGTGCTTTTCCAGCACCAACATTTTTGATTATGATACCTAGGATGGTAGGCGGAGAAATTGAATCGGTTAGGATTTTATTCACTGGACTTGAGAAGAATGAGGAGGGATCTCAAGGAAACAAGGACTAGTCAGGGTAGATGCAGGAAGGATGTTCCTGATATTAGGAGTCCAGATTCAGGGGTCGGACTCTGGGAATGTAGGCCAAACAATTTGGGTTGAGATGAGAAGAAATGTTGCGAGTGAGGAGTTGGTGAAATTTACCAACATCGAAAGCAGTCGAGGCCAACATCTTATAAGGTTTCAAGAAGTGGGGCTAAAGAGGTGTTTCCATCTTGGTTAAATTACCATGGTTGTAAGAATTTTTATCTGTGTTCTGCAGACAAGTGGGAAGAGCCTCATTCTGTTGCTCATTCTCAGGATCCCTGTGTACTTGTGGCCTGTTTGAACACAGAACATCGAACATTGAACATTACAGCGCAGTACAGGCCCTTTGGCCTTCGATGTTGTGCTGATGCTATGCCAAAAAGAGCTATAAAGAAAAGTAAGATAGTACATGAGGAAAAAACTTGCACAGAATATAAAGACAGCAAAAATTTCTACAAATATATAAATCGGAAAAGAGCGGCTAAAGTAATCATTGATCCTTTAGAGGATGAGAAGGAGGATTTAGTAATGGGATATGAGGAAATGGCTGAGGCATTGAGTAGGTATTTTGTTGGTCTTCACAGTGGAGGAGACGAATACCATGCCAGGAATTGACCAGGAGACAAAGGTAAGTGAGGACCTAGAAACAATAATTATCATTATAGGGGTAGTGTTGGGCAAGCTGATTGAGCTAAGGATAGACAAGTGTCCTGGCTCTGATGGAATGTATCCCAGGCTGCTAAAAGAGATGGCGGAAGAAATAGCAAGTGCACTTGTGGTAATTTTCCAAAATTCACTGGACTCCCGGGCAGTTCCAGCCGATTGGAAAACTGCAAATGTGATGCCACTGTTTTAAAAGGGCAATAGACAAAAGATGGGGAAATATATGGTTAGCTTAACTTCTGTAGTAGAGGAAATGCTTGAGTCTGTTATCACGGAAGGAATAGCAAGGCATCTAGATAGAAATCGTCCAGTTGGGCAGACGCAGCATGAGACCATGAAGGACAGGTCAGGCTTAACTAAGCTTTTGGAGTTCTATGAAGACATTATGAGCACGGGACAATGGGAACCCAGTGGATATGGTGTACCTAGATTTCCAAAAGGCCTTCAGCAAGGTAGTGCATAAGAGGCTGCTGCATAAGGATGGATGGCATTATAGATAAAGTATTAGCATGGATAGAGGATTACTTAACTAACAGGAAGCAAAAAGTGGAGATAAATCACTACTATTCTGGCTGGCAGACAGTAACTAGTGGTATGCCTCAGGGATCAGTGTTGCGACTACAATTATTCACAGGTTACATAAATGATTTGGAGTTGGGACCATGTACAATGTCAAAGTTTGCAGATGACACTAAGATGAGTGGCAGAGCAAAGTGTGCCAAAGGCTGAAACTTTGCAGAGGAATGTAAATGTTTTGAGTGAGTGGCCAAAGTCTGGCAGATGGAATACAATGTTAATAAATGTGAAGTCATCCATTTTGGTAGGAATAACATTAAAGAGGACTATTATTTGAATGGTAAAAAAGATGCAGCATGCTGCTGTGCAGAGGGGCCTGTGTTCTTGTGTATGAATAACACAAAATTGGTCACAGGTGCAACAGATAATTAAGAAAGCAAATGGAATTTTGTCCCTTCTTTGCTAAAGGGATCGAGTTTAAAAGCAGGGAGGTTATGTTGGAGCTGAATAGGGTGCTGGTGAGGCCACACCTGGAGTACTGTGTGCAGTGTTGGTCTCCTTGGGAAAGGATGTACTGGCGCTAGAGGGGGTTCAGTGGAAGTTCACGAGGTTGACTCCAGAGTTGAGAGGTTTGACTTATGAGGAGAGATTGAGTAGACTAGGATTATATTCATTGGAATTTAGAAGAATGAGTGGGGATCATATAGAAATATATGAAGGGAATAGATAAGATAGAAGTAGAGAGGATATTTCCACTGGTGGGTGAAACTGGGGAAAGAGGGCACAGCCACAAAATTGTGGGGAGCAGAATTAGGACCAAATTGAGAAGGAACTTCTTCACCCAAAGGGTTGTGAATCTATGGAATTCCCTGCCCAGTGAAGTAGTTGACACCACAGTAAATGTTTTTAAAGCTAAGATTGTTTAAAAAAAAAACCTGAAGGAATTAAGGGTTATGGTGAGAGGGCAGGTAAGTGAAGCTGAGGCCACGCAAAGATCAGCCATGATCTTATTGTGTTGTGGAGCAGGCTTGAAGGGCCAGATGGCCTATTCCTGCTCCGAGTTCTTATGTATGTTCTTATTTCTCTTCAGACGACTCACCATCCTGACTTGGGAGTACATCACTATTCCTTCACTATTATTGGATCAAAACCCTAGAACTCTATTCCTAACAGCGATCTGGGTGCCCCCTCCACTACTTTCTTGAGGACACGTTGGGATGGGCAGTAAGTACTGGCCCAACCATTAACCCCCTCATTCCATGAGATGATATTAGAAATAACGTACTTTTTAACTTGGTAATTAGAAAGGAATAATAGGGCCTGACAGTTTCAAGGTTTTTTTTTATTGTATTATTCTGCTGGAGTTCAATGAGACTTTGCTTTTAATTTCTGATATTGAACCTTGCATCCTTTTTTTGTTTGAAAGCATGTGGGCAGTCGAATTAGGTAACTGCTAGCATTATGTGGTGTTTTTCAGCACCACATTTTTCAACTCTGGTCTCCAGCATCTGCAGTCCTCACTTTCTCCTAACTGCTAGCATTATACTTGTTATTGTCAAATTTTAAGATAGCTTTTGTTGACTGATTGAATGTTTGAGTGAAAGGTGAGGTGTTGGGAGGAAGCGACAAAAGGTAATGCAAACGCATTGACCTTGTTTAGGATCTAGTATTTCAGGGGTAGTCTGAGAAACTTTGTTTGGATCAGTTCCTGGATAATATCTGCAAGTTTATTTTTGAGGTAGAAATGCCTGTAATTATTTTTGTCTGATTGGATAGGGACGGAAATGTATCTGGGGAGAAAAATGATTGCCTTATGCCATAAAAGGCTTTGAGATTGTTGATGTTCAGTTCATATCTTGGACAGCATGTTCAAATCATTGTGGTGAGATCAATTAATCGAATCTAGCATTCTGAACTGAGCAAGTATGCAGTGTTTGCTTTTTAAACATGTAGTTACAATGTGATAGTGGGGCATGTACTGTGCTTGTTGCAACTTAATTTAAACATCCCACTGAAGATAGGGTTACATATCAAGGCATCTGCTTACAGACACAAGGCTCAATCTGAGTCAGGCATGTCAAAGTTCATCATGTTTCAGTGAGAAAATTCTCATCTTCATAATTTATATGAAGAACCCAGTACCAGTAACATTTCATGTAGTGTGAAACACTTTTGCCAAGTATACCCAAAAAAATTGGGATGGGGAATGGGTTTTTTTGTTGCTCATTATGAACTTCTAATTTAGAAGCAGCAAACTGCTTTGCGCATTTCAAAATTGTGTAAGTTTAGCACTGTATCACAGTATTTTGAGTGATACTGACACAATCAATTCCTCCCTGCATTAAGACCTGGATATTCATGGCCAAACAAATCATCAGCTGTGGTCTTGCAAAAAGCCTGAGCAGTCAGTAAGATTGCCATCAAGATCCCCAGAGTTAACATCCTGAATCATCAATAACCAGGAACTGTATTAGCCAGTTACCAAGAGCAGGCCAGAGGGTAGGACAGGAGTCCTGCAACCTTCCCCCCCCCCCCCCCCCCCCCCAACTGCAAAAGCCTGTCCTCCATTTACAGGCCACAGGTCATCAGTGTGATGGAATACTCCCCGCCTTCCTGGATGTGTGTAGCTCCAACAACACTCACGAAGCTCCACATCATCCAGACCAGAGCAGCCCATTTGATTGGCACCACATACACACACACTCCATCAATGGCACACAGATGCAACACTGTGAAGACCTTTGACCTGGAAGAAGTAACAAAAAAAAATTGTATTTGGTTTAAGTTGTTTGGTAAATATCATTATTTTTGAAAGCATTTAAAAGGACTTGAGGGTTTGTGTTGTCACAAAGCTAGTCCCTTTTTTACTAAAAGCTGTTCTTTGGCTCAAGGAGACTCTGCCTTTGATATTTTTTTCAAAGGGGTGATAAACCAGGCCAGGCTCCGATCAGTCTGGTTTGGTACAGAGATGAAAAGGATTTTGAAAGGCATTTATATGTAAACCGATGAGGCATCAGGCCAAAGTGGTCATGTTTTAGAAGTGAGCTGCATAATGAAAGGAGAATGGTCAGCTCTTTAGCTGAGTTGAGCAGTTTTAGTTGTCTTGAACTGGGAAGTTCAACAGGGAGCTGTGTTGAAACTCTGGTGCTCTCCCTGCCTGGATGTGTGTGTGTGTATGCCTGCGCCTGGGTGAGTGTGCCTGCACGGTTTTTAAAGGGGGTTTGCTTATTAGGACTGTTGTGTGTATTCTGAACAGCATAATTGTCTAGTTGCAGAGGTTGAGTTCTGGAGGGGTTCTTTATTCTGTTCTTTGTGTTTCATTATGTAATTTTGTGAATAAATTTTTGTCTGTTTTAAAACCTAGTAGCCAACCTAGCTAACTTAATCCAGGTAATGTTCACTGTACACTCACAGAAACAAATTGCAAAGGTATGGTCTGGGCTGCCTGCATAAGAATGTTTTGAGTGGTCTGGCCTAGTCCATAACAGGTTGGGGGTGCTTTGCAGGATTTTAAACCGCGAGTGGTAGGTGCTAGCGTCTTTATTTCATATGTTGGTTTGGTTGGGTAGACAAAACTTGGGACAGTAATGGCTCTTTCAGTCGCCGTAAGTTGGATGTGGTGACTTTGGAAATTTTGCAAATAGTGAATAAGACCAAGTTACAAGAATTAGCAGAGTAGCTGGAATTGGAAAGGCCTGCTTCTGTGAAGAAAGGAGAGATAATTACAGCAGTAGATCAGCATTTAAACTTGCTGGAGAAACCATCAGAAACTATAGAGATGGCAAGAATTCGATTGCAAATGAAGCATCTTGAGTTAGAGGCAAGGGATAAGGAAACGGCAGCAGAAATGAAACAGTTTGTTACACTTAAAAAAGGAGAGGGAAGAAGAGAGCAGCAGAAGAAAAGTGTTTGAACTTCAAAAACTGACATTCTAAAAAACAAAGTCAGCATAAACGGCTGGAGATAAAGGCTGAGGATAGGCTTAGAGAGGAAGAGAGTGAGGATTACCAAGCCCCTGGTTGCCAGAAGCCGAGTGAGAAACTGTTTAACTATGTTCAAGCATTGCCTAAATTTGATGAGAACGATGTGGAAGCCTTTTTGATCTCATTTGAAAAGGTGGCTAAAAAAATTCAGTGGCCAGTGGCAATGTGGGTTTTGTTGATCCAAATGAAACTTGTAGGTAGGGCTAGTGAGGTATCCGCAGCACTTCAGAGGTGGTATCTGGGGAGCATGAGGATGTGAAGAAAGCCCTTACAAGCATAAGAGCTTGTACCAGAAGCCTATAGGCAACTTTTCAGGAATCTGAGGGACCCAGGTCAAACCTATGTTAAGTTTGAAAGGATCAAAGAGTAATTTTGACAGATGGATAAGAACTTTAAAAATCGAGCAAACCCATTATAGTCATAGAGATGTACAGCATGGGAAACAGACCCTTCGGTCCAACCTGTCCATGCCAACCAGATATCCCAGATATTTGTGGGCGGCACGGTGGCACAGTGGTTAGCACTGCTGCCTCACAGCAGCAGAGACCCGGGTTCAATTCCCGCCTCAGGCGACTGACTGTGTGGAGTTTGCACATTCTCCCAGTGTCTGCGTGGGTTTCCTCTGGGTGCTCCGGTTTCCTCCCACAGTCCAAAGATGTGCAGGTAAGGTGAATTGGCCATGCTAAATTGCCTGTAGTGTTAGGTAAGGGGTAAATGTAGGGGTATGGGTGAGTTGCGCTTCGGCGGGTCGGTGTGGACTTGTTGGGCTGAAGGGCCTGTTTCCACACTGTAATGTAATGTAATCTAATCTAACCCAATCTAGTCTCACCTGCCAGCACTCAGCCCATATCCCTCCAAACCCTTCCTATTCATATACCCTCCAAATGCCTCTTAAATGTTGCAATTGTACAAGCCTCCACCACTTCATTCCATACACATACCCGCACCCTCTGAGTGAAACCGTTGCCCCTTACGTTTAGGGTGAGAGGGGAAAGATATAAAAGAGACCTATGCCCTCTAGTTCTGGACTCCCCCACCCCAGGAAACAGACCTGGTCCCTCAAGATTTTATAAACCTCTAAGGTCACCCCACAGCCTCCGATGCTCCAGGGAAAACAATCCCAGCCTGTTCAGGCCCTCCCTATAGTTCAATTCCTCCAACCCTGGCAACATTCTTGTAAATCTTTTCTGAACCCTTTCAAGTTTCACAACCTCTTTTCTGATAGGAAGGAGACCAGAAGTGCACGCAATATTCCAACAGTGGCCTAACCAATGTCCTGTACAGCTGCAACATGACCTCCCAACTCCTGTATCTATACTCTGACCAATAAAAGAAAGCATACCTGACGCTGCCTTCACTATCCTATCTACCTGTGACTCCATTTTCATGGATCTATGAACCTGCACTCCAAGGTCTCTTTGTTCAGCAACACTCCCTAGGACCTTACCATTAAGTCCTGCTAAGATTTGCTTTCCCAAAATGCAGCACCTCGCATTTATCTGAATTAAACTCCATCTGCCACTTCTCAGCCCATTGGCCCATCTAGTCAAGATCCTGTTGTAATCTGAGGTAACCCTCTTCGCTGTCCACTACACCTCCAATTTTGGTGTCATCTGCAAACTTACTAACTGTACCTCTTATGCTCGCATCCAAATCATTTATGTAAATGACAAAAAGTAGAGGACCCAGCCCTTAGAGAGGTAATTATTTTAGAGGTATTCAAAAATTCACTGCCTGAAGTAGTGTGAACTCGTGTGGGAGAGCAGAGAGTGAAAACAGCAAGGTTAGCAGCTGAAGTGGCTGATGATTATGACCTGGTCCTTAAAACACGGTTTGGTTTCCAGAATCAATTTCAGTGTTGAAACTTTATTGCTGGAACAGCACAGCAGGTCAGGCAGCATCCAGGGAACAGGAGATTCGACGTTTCGGGCACAGGCCCTTCTTCAGGATTCCTGAAGAAGGGCCTGTGCCCGAAACGTCGAATCTCCTGTTCCCTGGATGCTGCCTGACCTGCTGTGCTGTTCCAGCAATAAAGTTTCAACTTTGATCTCCAGCATCTGCAGACCTCACTTTCTCCTCGAAGAATCAATTTCAGTCCATGAGGTATAGAAATTGGGGCAAAAAGAATTCCTCATTTGGAAAGGGAAAGGTAGATCTCAGTGACGATCATAAGGATAACTTCCCAAAGGGTAAAAAAGAAACCCTTGGGGACAAACAAGTTAAAAGGCTCCGATGTATTCATTGTAATAAAGTGGGCCACACAACATGGCAATGTTGGTGGGCGAGGAGAAAGCCAGATGTAGGAAAACCAGACAAGCCTGGGAGTTTTGTTAGACTACTAACAAAAAGCACAGGGGAAGTTAGACAACTGCCTCAGTGTACACGATAATCAGAGGCTGGTTAAGGAGGAAGTGCCAGATCTCCTTAAACAATATACATGCAAGGTTAAAGTTTATTCACATCGGCCAGGAGCAGTCGGTAAGGAGGTTACTATATGAAGGAACATAAGAACCTCTCAGTCTGTAATGCTGAAGTATGAGGAGATATACACTCCTGACAGGCTATTGCCCAGAAAGTTACTGGTAACAGGAATTCATGGTGAGACAAAAAGTACTCAGTTATGTAAAGTGAGGCTAGAGAGTCCAGAGAAGAGTGGAGAATTTGTGGGAGGAGTGCTGGACAAACTCTCAGCTCCAGGAATGCAATTTGTCCTTGCAAATGATATAGCTGATCCTCCGGTAGGCGTGCTGCCTACTCTGGTTGAAAAGCCAGTGGAGGTGCCGGCAACTGAAGACATGAATGTTTTTTCAGGAATTTTCTCTGATTGTGTGGTCACAAGGTCAGAGAGGCACAAGCTGAAGCAGGAGGGATCAAAAGGCACAGATGAGGAAGCTGACATAGTGTTACTTTGATCAGATAAGTAGAACAGAGAGCAAATAGGTAAACATGCCAGTATTTTTAGCTCTGCTAAGTTGATTGAATTACAACAGAAAGAGGAGTTAAAACAGTTATATCAAAAGGCATTTCTGAGAAAGAAAGTGAATGCATTCCTATGTTGTTAATTAACAAATGATGTCTTAATGAGGAAATGGAGACCATTACACATTCAAGCAAATGAGAAACGGGTAGAGATTCATCAAATTGTTTTGCCAGTAGGATATAGAAAGGAGGTGCTGCGAGTGGCACACAAGCTACCACTTGGAGGTCATTTATGAGAGAGGAAAACACAGGCTAAATACAAAGACATTTTTACTGGCCTGGACTACACAAGGATGTAGTTGAATTTTGTCAGATGTGTTATGCATGTCAGCTAATCTGAAAACCACAGACAGTAATAAAACCTGCACCTTTTGATACCTATTGCAGCATTTGGGAGCCTTTTAAGAGTCTTGATTAATTACGTACGTACCCTACCTCAAACAAAAAGTGGGAATAAGTATTTATTAACAATAATGGATGTGTCGACTAGATATTCAGAGGCAATCCCATTACGAAACATAAATTTTTTACTTGATACGGACTATCAATACAGATCTAGTCAAATCAAGGATGAAACTTCACATCCAGAGTATTCAAGGAGGTTATGGATAACTTGGGAATAAAGCAATTCACATCTACTGCGTACTATCCGGAATTGCAGGGAGTGCTAGAGAGATGGCATCAAACACAAAAGACCATGTTGAGACCTTGTGGTCAGGATTATCCAAATGATTGGGATAAGGGAATTTCATTTGTACTTGTTGCGATCGGAGTTGCACTGAAGGAATCTACCAAATTCGGTCCATTTGAATGAATGTTCGGGCATTAAGTAGGAGGACCGTTAAAACTGATTAAGGAGAAATTAATAAGTCAGAATTCAGAGGTCATCCATTTGGACAATGTCTCAAATTTTAGCGAATAATTAAATAGTGCTGGAGAGTTGGCTAGACAGCGTTTAAAAATATCACAGCATACAATGAATAGGAAGTGGATAAAAAGTCACACATTCGCAATTCTGCAATTGGGGATAAGGTATTGGTGTTACTTCCAGTAACAGGGGAGTCTTTAAAAGCAAGGTTTATGGACCATATCACATTACAAGGAAATTGAGTGAGGTGAACTACTCGATAAGGACTCCAGACAGGAAGAAATCTGTGTCGTGAATTTGCTTAAAAGGTATTTTGTTAGGGAAGGAAAGCAAGAGGAGAAGGTGTTAATGATTACAACACAGAAGGAAGAACCAAGTTCAGAGGATTCTGAATTGGACATTCCTCAAATCAAATTGGTCAATGACGGAGTTGTCAAAAATTGGGATAATCGAAATGACCTGAAAGTTATTGCTATCACATGGGGAGATGTGCGGAAATCAACTGGGTAGTACTAACCTAACTGTGCATGATTTAGATATAGATCCTATGCTGATAAGCGACGTCCTTTTAGGCATAACCTTCTAAAGTTGGCACAGGTTCAGAAGGCGATAGAGCACATTCTCCAAGATGGCATAATCGAAGTGAGTTACAGTGACTGGAGCTCACCCATAGTCATGGTGCCAAAGCCAGATGGTACCCAGTGGTTGGTGTGGACTATCGCAAAGACAATGCTGTTATAAAGACTGATGCATATCCAATTCCACAGTTGGAGGACTGTCGAAAAAGTGGGACAAGAAACTTAGATTTCTAAGTTGGATTTGCTCAGAGGCTACTGGCAAGTACCTCTGTCAGAGAGAGCAAAGGCAATTTTGGCTTTCATAACACCAAATGGACTATATCCGTTCAAAGTCATGCCATTTGGTATGAAAAATGCTCCAGCCACATTTCAGAGACTGACTAATATGGTCATTGCCGGATTACCCAACTGTGTGGTGTACATTGATGACCTGGTGATTTTTAGTCACTCGTGGAAAGAACATTTACAGCATTTATTGGATTTGTTTGATCGACTTTGGAAGGCAGGCTTGGTGGTAAACCTAGCTAAAAGTGGATTTGCCAAAGCCCAAGTCACCTTCCTGGGCCATGTTATTAGACATGGACAAATGGCCCCACGAGATACAAAAGTAATTGGGGAATTTCCCACACTGTCAATGAAAAAAGCAGTACTACACTTCCTGATGTCCTATGCAGTCAATGAAGTTGACTGAAGACTGACTTTTGTGATGCCAGGGATCTCGGGAGGCTGAGAGGTTCGTTCACTCGGCAAATTGGATTGAAGCTGGATGCAAATACTTCAGCTTATCTTTCACACTTATGTGCTTGGCTCCCCCATTCTTGAGTTAGATTCATTGGAGCTGGTTGTAGTAGAACAAATCTATTTCCAAAGAAATCGAGCTGTTTGGCGAGTCTGGAGTAAGCAGCTATGGTCTTTTCTATTCAATCTGTTTACTATTAATATTTTGAGGTGAAGTAAAAATATAGGAGCACAATGTATGCATACACAGGCAACAAGCTTTCAAAAATCCTTGGTTTTTGGAAACATCCTGGAGGATTGGGAAACAACTTCAAATTGGAAGGAGACAATAAACTGTAGACTAGTTAGCTTAACATGTCTTATTGAGAAAACATCAGCCTGTTATAGATGATGTGATAGAGTATTTAGAAATTCATAGTATGATCAAGCAGAGTCATTTATTCTGAAGAAGGGTCACTGGACCCGAAATATAAACTCTGCTTTCTCTCCACAATGACTGACCTGCTGAGTTCTTGAGCAACTTTGGTTTTTCCTCTCAAGAATAATATCCATGAGCCATTATCCTTTATTTTCTATTACTCAGCCCATGCTATATATGTGGTTGCAACTATCCCAGTTGTTCCATGAGCTACTACTTTTCCCACAAGGCTGTTGCGTGTCTCTGGATAATGTTTTCCTGTTTTGAGATTTGGTGTCTGAGGTGTTTGTTGACCTGTTGTAGTTAGTGATTCTGATGGGCTGTATTGATGAGATATGGTAATCTGAAAGACTTCCAGGAGGCTCACTTACCAGGCAGCAGGTTTATTGATTGGCCATTCTTTTTCCTTTGAATTTATTTTTCCTCTTGTGAAGAATGACTCATTGTAAATTGGCTGTTCATTAGATCTGGACAACTTTAGGTTATTTAGGTGTTTTGGTCGAATAGAAGAAATTGAGTGTAATGGTGTATATTTGATTAGATGATTGAATAACTTTCCGGAATGGTGATGCTAGTTGGTTTGCATTTTTTCATCCTCCCCATTCTCCTCTTCCTCCTCTCCCCGTTGAGAATTAACTGCTGAGGCAGATTGTAATGCCAACCAGTGCACAGCTTGAAATTCCGATGACTCAGTCATGAACCTTAATCCAACAGCAAAGTTCTTTAGTCTTAACATGTTGATGCATTTTTTAGAGTAGATTACTTAGTGTGGAAACAGGCCCTTCGGCCCAACAAGTCCACACCAACCCGCCGAAGCGCAACCCACCCATTTCCCTACATTTACCCCTTTACCTAACACTACGGGCAATTTAGCATGGCCAATTCACCTGACCTGCACATCTTTGGACTGTGGGAGGAAACCGGAGCACCCGGAGGAAACCCACGCAGACACTGGGAGAATGTGCAAACTCCACACAGTCAGTCGCCTGAGTCGGGAATTGAACCCGGGTCTCTGGCGCTGTGAGGCAGCAGTGCTAACCACTGTGCCACCGTGCCGCATGATTTAGTGTAACAATGTTCACTGAGGCATCTGAAGAAAGCCTAGCAATGTACACTCCTCTCCATTTAGGGCGCAGTGTTAGTCAGATTTTTCTGTTTCTTGAAATGGATAGTTAATCATAGGATGTTACTGAAATTTTAACTACTCAAAGCTCCTTTTAATTATACTTTTTCTCAAAATGGGAGCTTGTCAGTCTTTCCACAGTGAAACTAATAATATTATGCCGTAGCAAGAAATAGGAGATAACTAATTTTTTCCAAGCTGTATCAAATCCAATCCCATGAAATGGATATTGTTAAAAGAAGCATGATAGATGGCAGATTATTTCCTATTTTTCCAACCAATTCAGAACACTGGAATATGCTGGAGGAGTATAACAACTCAAGATTCCAGATAGACCAGCTGACTCATTTTCTTATGTAATTGATTTAAATTTAGAATTGTAAAACGTTGCTGTAAATCTAATTGTTGTTTTCTGTTTAGTAGATTCGAAGACAATGGGTGAACGGCGCAGCAAAAACCTTCTGGTCCAGCTCGGACCCAAAATGCAGGCTTACCCAGAAGAGCTGATCCGCCAACGCCGCTCGTATGATGGCCTTACTGAGTATCTCATTCGCTGGAATGTGCTGACTGTAGATGATAGTGGAGGAGGAGGAGGCAGCAGTAGTAATGGAGGAAACAGTTCATCTAGCGATAGTAAAGTGGATAATATATTGATGTGGATGTCAGCTGAAGATGTATATGCCAACTGTCCTACACTTCTTGGGAAACGGAAACCAGATGGTCAGAGAGTGAAAGAGGAGCAGGAACTGAGTGCCAGATCTTGTCCAGTGAGTGCAGACTCTGATGTCGCGTTTGATGATGTAGAGTTACTTGATATGAAGGAGGATGTAAAACATTTGGTACAACGAGCAAGACGACAGATGTCTCGTAAATCTGGACCAGACTCATCCTTGAATATTTCTCACACAATTCATGTTCTGAGTGCTTATGCGAGTATTGGCTCTCTGGTGGGAGTGTTCAAAGAGACAGGAGCTTTGGATGTGCTTATGGAATTACTCTGCAACAAGGAAACGCAAACACGCAGGAGTGCTGGGAAGATGCTCCGGGCTCTCGCATCGCATGATGCAGGTAAGATGTTCTTTAGTTTAAATTTTTTTTTGTATAACTTATGCATGATGTGGTTTAACTCTGATTATGGGTTTCACATTAGACAATGAACCTGAGACTATGCTGTAATAAGTGATATGCTTGACAATATGACAAGCAGTTGTTTGAACTTGCATCTGCAAGACTTTAACTTCTATTAGCCAGTTATTGTGTAAACCAGTTGAGCACAAGCTGTGAATAGTAAGTCTCTGAAGTGTGTTGGGAATGGTTTTCTAGAGTAGAATGTTGAGCCTGTTGAAGGAAGGGCTATCAAGGGTTAGTAATCTCGTTGTAAAAAATCAGAGATGAATGACATTATAATATTTTATGTTGTGTTTGAAAGCGAGGTAGTTCAATCTGAAGCAAGGGTGTTGAATTTGAAGGAAATATGAAGGTTCGGGGTGCAAGTTAGCTGAGATGGACTGGAAAAAGGTGACTGGGCATAAAATGGCCTGAAAAAACTTTGGAAACATGCATTAACAGGCATGACTGTACTTTTTAAAAATACTACTGTGATTTACAGCAACTATACATTCCTTCAAGATATAACTCTAAAAAGATTAAAAATCTCACAACACCAGGTTATAGTCCAACAGTTTTATTTGGAAGCATTAGCTTCCAAAGTAAACCTGTTGGATTATGACACGGTACTTGTGTGATTTTTAACTTTGTCCACCCTAGTCCAACACTGACACCTCCACATCTAAAAAGATTAGTCAACCGCAGCTAACAAAGGAAGTTTGGGATTGCATAAGATTAAAAGAAAAGGTCTACAAAGTTGCCATAAATAGCAGTAATTATGAGGATTAAGACATTTGTGGAACAAAGAAATACCAAGAAACCATTAAGGAATGGGAGAATAGAATATGAATGCAATCTACCGTAAAAAAATCTAAAAGTTTTTACAGGCATGTAAAAAAGGAGGAACTTGGCTAAAAGGAAAGTGGCTCCATTGCAGGCCGAGTCGTGAGCATTTATAATGTGGAACAGAGAATGGCAGAGAAGTGAAATTACTCAACTGTTTTTACTGAGGAAGATACCAAACCTTTCCTAGAACTAGAGATCCAAGTGGCTAGGAAAAATGGGTTTGAGGAAATTAGCATTAGGAATTAGATTGAACTGGAGAAATTAATGGTCCAAAAGTTGATAAATTGCTAGGACCTGATACATTAGTGTTGAAGGAGGTCATTATAGAGAGACTCCATGCTTTGATGGTTATCTTCCAAAATGCTATGGATTCAGAATGACTTGCATGGATTGGAGGTTCTAGATTAGAGTGGTGCTGGAAAAGCACAGCAGTTCAGGCAGCATCCGAGGATCAGGAAAATCGACGTTTCGGGCAAAAGCCCTGCTGCCTGAACTGTTGTGCTTTTCCAGCATCTGCAGTCCTTGTTTTTACCTATGGATTGGAGGTTAGCAAATGGACACAATAGTGGAAGGACAATGTGTTTGCTCTCACTGGCTGCCTGAGAAAGGAGCGGCGGCTCCGAAAGCTTGCAGAATCTATTATAAAGGGTGGGGTAAATGGGCACCTGGTTGATAGTTATCTGATGAGGCATAGTCAGCATGGATGCAAAGGTAAAGTCATGTTTGGTAAACCTGTGGGAGTTTTATGAAGATGTTACTAATAAAAGTGAATGCATGGAATAGGAGGTACTGATTAGCTAAAAGACAGATCAGGAGGAATAAGTGGTGATTCAGGTGTTTGCAGGCTGTGACAAGTTGTGTACTGTAAGGATCAGTATTGGGCTAGAGATGTTTACAATATAGATTTGGGAACCAGATGTCGTAATATTTTCATATTTGCAGTTGGTGCTAAGTGGGAATATGATGAAATTTAATGTGGAAAAAATGTGAAATTCCTCACTTTGGTAGGAGCAGATGTGCTGAGTATTTCTTAAATGGTAAGAGGTGGGAAAGTGTAGATGGTAAGAAAGAGGAAAATGAGTAGGCCATTTGGCCCCTGGAACCTGCTCAGCCATTCGCTAGGATTGTGGCCAATCTGACGGTCCTCATGTTTCCTTTCCTGCCCTTTCCCAATAACCCTTGATTTGCCTGCTGATCGAGTACCTATTTCAGCCTTAAATTTACATAAGGATTGCCCCCACAGCTCTTTGTGGTAAGGTGTTGCAAAGACACTCAACCCTCAAGAATATTCCTCCTCATCTCAGTCTTAAATTGGCACTGCTAAATTCTGAGACAGTGCCCTCTGGTTCTAGATTCTTCCATGAGGGGAAGCATCCTCTCAATGTTTACCCTGTTCAAGCCCCTTAAGCCTATACGTTTCTGAGATTACCCCTCATTCTTCTAAACTCTAGGTAGTAGAATCTCAGCCAGTTTTGCCTTTGCTCTTAAAGGAATCCCTTCATACTAGCGATCAACCTCGTGAACTTTCTCTGGTTTGCCTTTTGATGAAATGATGCCTTTCCTTAAATAAAGGACTAGAACTGCTCACAGTATCATAGTCATACAATATGGTGAGGTCTTTCAGCCCATCAAGTTGTACTGTCAAAAATGTACTACTCTCTACAATAGGCCCATAGCCTTGAATGTAAGTGCTCACTGAAGTAGTTTTTAAAGACTGTGAGATTTCTCACCTCAACTACTCTCCCAGGCAGTGCATTCCAGACTCCCAACGTAGTCTGGGTGAAAAGCTTTTTCCACAATTAGCTTCTTCCATAATTTGCTTTATTCTTTTTACATGTTGCTATTATTTATCAATTTTTACCTGTCCTACAGTGTCTGCTGTTTGGGGGTCCATACACTACGCCTACCAGTGTCTCTTTCCCTTGCTGTTATTTACTTCCATCCAAATGGACTGTACACCATTCCTGAAGAACTGGGAGGCTCTGTTCTGTGATCGGTCAATAAGTCCTCACAATCGGTCTGGTTCTTTAAGACTTCATTCTTTATTTCTTCATACGGCCGGGTACAGAGCATCTGAATACACAGAAGTTGTGTACTTCCGATTTCCTCTGAGGAGCTGCACACATGGCTTAATGCAAAGACATTCTTATACTTTTCTTAAAGAAGGGTACAGGTCATGATCGCATTGTACATTCAAACAATTACCAATTAGTACAACATACTGCTGTACTTGACAGTTACTTAGTCCAGTGATATTTCCTGGGAACCAACTTTATTTTCCAACACCTCAGGCCACCCTGATCTCACTAACCGAGTCATTGCACCTGAGTCTGAAGGTCAGTTAGGTTGGCCAGTAATGTCTTATCTCGTTAAGTTATTTCTATGCTTTAAAAGGCGCATTGTCTGCTAATCTTTATTGAAGCAGACTGGTTAGTCACTTATGCAGCTATAGCAGAATTAGCAGTTAGTAACTTAAAAGCCATTTTGTCATGTTATTTGCATCGAGGAGCCATCTTGTTGCCATCGACATTCTTAGGAACAACCGCTGAAGAGATGTTCTTGACAACACCTAGTCACCTCAGCCTGTATTCAGGTTTTAGATCCTCATTCCGAGCCTAGATAGTCTTCAACAACTGTGCTCATTTCGTCTCTTATTAACAGTGATACCTCACCAACTTTTCCTTCCCTCCTTTCTCCCTGAAAAGTCAAATATCTCTGAATGTTAAGTTCCTAGTTCTGGTAGTCTCTGTAATGGTTACAAAATCATACTTGCGCTATTAATTCATCTGCCTAATTCTGAATGGTTTGTTCTTTGAGAGGCTTTTTTTTAACCACTTCTAGTCATCCTACCTTTGGTACTGTGATCCTGTTTGCACATTGCCTTTTGATTACTCTGTCTATTATTTTTGCATCTTACTGTCCCTTTTTATTGCCTTCCTTGTTTGCCTTCCTCTTGTTACCTTACTTAGGTTCCCATGTCCCTGCCATTTGAATTTCAATCCTCCTCAACTACACTAACAAATACTTGCCTGAGGAAATCATTCCTGATCCTGTCCAGTTGGAACTGGTCCCAACTTCCCTATAGTTGGTCCCAAAGTCTCAAGAATCTGAAACCCTCCACCTTGAGCCATCTTCTCAGCCAAGTATTCATCTGATATAGATCTTGCTATTCTACTCAGATTTGCACATGGCATTGGTACAAATCCTAAGTCCTATTTTTTAACCTGCTTTCTAACACTGTTTAACTTTTAGGACCTCATCCCTTTTTTTAAACTTATGCCATTGGTAATGATTGGCCTCGGATGCTGCCTGAACTGCTGTGCTTTTCCAGCACCACTCTAATCTAGAATCTGGCTTCCAGCATCTGCAGCCATTGTTTTTACCTAATGATGGGCACCATGCCATTAGCTGCTCCCCTATAACTGTTGCATTCCCACACTTTGTCCACCTCTCCCGCGTAGCAGAGTCAACTTGGTGCAACAGATTTGGTTGTTTCTGCTTTCCCCCGAGAGGCCATTCTAAACACAATCTAAAGTGGCCTGTCTGTTTTGTAGGGCAGTAGTCGTAGGAGTCCTTTTACTCTGCCTGATGGTCACCTGCTCCCTTTCTGCCTGTGGAGTCTTTGTCTGTGTGACCACCTCTCTGTTCTTGGTATGCACGATATTCTCAGCATCGCAGATGTTTCATGGTGTTTCCAGCTGCTTCTCCAACTTCAAAACTCAGGCTTCCAGAAGCTGCAGCTGGAGACACTTCCTGTGCACATGCTGGAAATGTGACTGGCTTCCCATATAGAGCAAGAGGAACAAACTACTTCTTTCAGCTCTCTTGTCATGAGTTATCCCTTTGAAGGGCTCTTCAAACCAAATAATATCAATTACTTTAGGGCTCCCCTTCCCTTTGACCTCTTTAAAACAAACATAGCTGTTTGCAAGCTACATACCATAAAATAAGGACTTTACAAACTGTACGCAACAATGGTAGTATGAGTACTCACCGTCTGTACTCACCCCCTCAGCAGCTTTCATTTGCCCATGTCACTTTTCAATCCTGATGCTACCTGAGGAGCTCCGACTCTGGATTTAGTGAAGGCAGTGCTGTGGTGGTGCTTTGAAAGCTTTCCTGTTGCTTTGCTCAGCTACACCTTGCCAGATTCACTTGCCCTCTGACTTCTGTGCTCTGCGCTAGAAGAGTACCTGAAGATCGCGTTTCCCCCTTATACCCCAGATTCTTTTAAGACCTTTCTTTTACATTAAAGAGCAGAAAGATCTCAGATCAGGGAAAAGGAGGGACTGAATATCCTGCTCCCCCTTTCACCAAACTCCAGTTACACTGAAATGCAACAAAACAGCACCGTGGTGCAGATGTACAAAGGGACCTAGGTTTCCTTGTTAATACATCAATGAAAGCTAACCAGCAGGTGTACCAAGCTATTAGGAAGATTAATGTAATGGTAGCCTTTGTTGAAAAAGGAAGAGCCTTCTTCAAGCCTGCACCACCATTCAATAAAATTGTCACTGACCAAATACTTGCCTAAAATCCACATTCCTGCTTAACCTTTCAGCCCTCTGTTAAAGAATATATCTACCTCTGCCTTAAAAATAGTTAAGGACTCCTCTTGCACCACTTTTACAGGCAGAGTTTTAAAGGCACACTTCCCCTGTGGAAGAAATAAAATTACCAAATCTCTGTTATAGGTGGATGTCTTGAATGTGCTTCCATGCCAATGTGCTGCCCTATGGATGTTAACTTCTATTTTCTGCATTGTACTTTGATGTGGCATCTTACACATACCTTGTGGAAATCCAAGTGCAGTGTATCCACTGGTTCCCCTTTATCCACAGAATGTTTTGCTCCTTCAGAGAGCTCCGTTAGATTAGATTGGTCCAACATGATTTCCCTTTTACAAACACATTGACTCTGTCTGATCATCTTGAACTTATCCAGATCTTCTGACATTTTCCCTTTCTTCAGGAATGAGGAAAGTGTGTCCAGCAGGCTAAGATAAAAGGTAGGGAGGAGGGATATGGGGCAGGGGCGTTGGAAACGTGATAGATGGAAGGAGGTCAAAGTGAGGGTGATAGGCCGGAGTAGGGGTGGGGGCGGAGAGGTCAGGAAGAAGATTGCAGGATAGGAAGGCGGTGCTGAGTTCGAGGGATTTCACTGAGACAAGGTGGAGGGAGAGGAAATGAGGAAACTGGAGAAATCTGAGTTCATCCCTTGTGGTTGGGGGCTTCCTACGCGGAAGATGAGGCGTTCTTCCTCCAACCGTCGTGTTGCTATGGTTTGGCGATGGAGGAGTCCAAGGACCTGCATGTCCTAGGTGGAGTGGGAGGGGGAGTTGAAGTGTTGAGCCACGGGGTGGTTGGGTTGGTTGATCCAGGTG
>NC_057712.1:131324389-131336290 GCF_004010195.1 Chiloscyllium plagiosum
TCCGCCCCCACCCCAGTCTGACCTATCACCCTCACCTTGACCTCTTTCCACCTATCACATTTCCGACGCCCCTCCCCCAAGCCTGCTGGACAAACTTTCCTCATTCCCGAAGACGGGCTTATGCCTGAAACGTCGATTCTCCTGTTCCCTGGATGCTGCCTGACCTGCTGCGCTTTTCCAGCAACACATTTTCAGCTCTGATCTCCAGCATCTGCAGTCCTCACTTTCTCCTGTATTCTGAAGCCTACGCTAAAAATCTCAAGATTTAACATTTGATTCGCCAATATTCTTATTACAAATGTGTCGTTACAAGTCTTAATTGCATGAACTTTGAGTTTGATTTTTTAAAAAAATATAGCCAACCTTATGCCAGACGCCAGAATAAGGTATGCAGTTTTGTGATAAAAGCAAAATACTGTGGATGCTGGTAACCGGGAATAAAACCAGAAAGTGCTGGAAGCACACAGTAGAACTATATGCCATGGTGTTTGTGTTAAAACTGTCTCGTTCTAGCAAACACTAGAGGAAAATTTTTAATGAGTCAAGCATTCATGTGACTTACGACATAATAGCAATCTATTTAAAGCTCAGTACAAGTTTAGCAGTACAGAGTGTGTTAGACTGATAGAGCAAATATTTCATACAACCTCAAACCTAAAAGAAGCCAGGGTTTGGCGTCTTCTCAAATGACTTGTGATATAGCAATTTAAAGATTGCTTTACAATGGTATGTTCATGGAAACGTAGGAGCAGGCTATTCAGCCCTTCGAGCCTGCTGTGCCATTCATCACAATCATGGCTGATTATTCATCTCAATTACCAAATCCTGCTTTCTGCCCATAAACTTTGATTCCGTTCACCCCAAGTGCTACATCTAGCCGCCTCTTGAGTACTTTCAATGTTTTGGCATCAACTACATCCTGTAGTAATGAATTCTACAGGCACAGTGCTCTTTGGGTGAAGAAATGTCTCCTCATCTCCATCCTAAATGGTCCGTCCTGAATCTTCACTGTGAACCCTGGTTCTAGGCACACCCACCATCGGGACCATCTTCTCTGCATCTACCCTATCTCGACCTGTTCGAATTTTATAAGTCTCTGAGATTCCTTGCCTAACTTGTTTGAACCCCAGTGACAACAATCCTACCTAGTCTATCTCTCCTCATGCATCAGTCCCGCCATCCCCTGAATCAGCCTGGTAGACCTTTGCTTGACAGCGAGAGCATCCTTCCTTAGAAAAGGAGACCAAAATTACACACTATTCTATGTGTGGCCTCACCAAGGCCCTGTATAACTGCAACACATCCCTGCTCCTGTACTCAAAATTTCCTGCAATGAAGGCCAACATACCATTTGCCTTCTTTACCACCTGCTGCACCTGCGCACCTACCTCAACTGGTGCATAAGGACACCCATGTCCCACTCCTCACACCCCTGTCCCAATTTACAGCCATTCTGGTAGTAATGTACTGCATTGTTTTTGCTTTGAAAGTGAATCACCTCACATTTCAGAAATTCGAGGAGCTGAGATGGAAACTTCGAGCTAAAACAAAGAGTTGATATCTTGTTTGTTACCTGTACCATGTGCTGGCGAGGAACAGGGAGAGCAAGCTGCAGGGATGGTGCAGGAGGGAGGGATTCAGATACCTGGATAATGGGGGCTCATTCTGGGTAGATGGGACCTCTACAAACGGGATGGACTACATCTGAACCAATATCCTGGTGGGGTCTTTGCTAATGCTCTTCGGGAGGGTTTAAACTAATTCAGGGGAATGGGAACCTGAATTGCAGCTTCAATGTACAGGAGGTTGAGTGTAGCAAGGTCATTAATAAAGGTTTTAAGGTTGCAAGAGTGTATTGGCAGGCAGGAAGGTGGTTTGCAGTGTCTACTTCAACAGCAGGAGTATCTGGAATAAGGTGGGTAAACTTGCAGCATGTATTGGTACCTGGGACTTCGATGTTATGGCCATTTCAGAGACATGGATAGAACAGGGACAGGAATGATTGTTGCAGGTTCCAGGATTTAGATGGTTCAGTAAGAACAGAGAAGGTGGTAAAAGAGGGGGAGGTGTGGCATTGTTAGTCAAGGACAGTATTTCGGTGGTAGAAAGGATGGTTTGATGACTCATCTGTTGAGGTAGTATGGGCTAAGATTAGAAACAGGGAAGAAGAGATCACTCAGTTTTTATAGGCGTCTGAATAGTTCCAGTGGAAAGGATTGCAAAGATGATCCTCGATAGAAGTGAGTGACAGGGTAGTTATTATGGGGGACTTTAACTTTCCAAGTATTGACTGGAAATACTATAGTTGGGTCAGTTTTTGTCAAATGTGTGCAGGAAGGTTTCTTGACAGTATGTAGACTCGTCAACAAGAGGCGAGACCGCACTGGATTTGGTACTGGGTAATGAACCAGGCAGGTCAGGTGTTAGATTTGGAGGTAGGTGAGCAGTTTGGTGATAGTGATCACAATTTGGTTATTTTTACTTCAACGATGCAAAGGCACAGATATGTAGCACAGGGCAAGAGTTATAGCTGGGGGAAAGGCAATTATGATGTGATTCAGCAAGATTTAGGACAAACAGGATGGGGAAGAAAACTGCAGGGGATATGCATAATTGAAATGTGGAGCTTGTTCAAGGTTCAGCTACTACATGTCCATGATAAGTATGTACCTGTCAGGCAGGGAGGAAGTGGTCGAGTGAAGGAACCGTGATTTACTAAAGAAGTTGGGCGGCACGGTGGTACAGTGGTTAGCACTGCTGCCTCGCAGTGTCAGAGACCCGGGTTCAATTACCGCCTCAGGCGACTAACTGTGTGGAGTTTGCACGTTCTCCCCGTGTCTGCGTGGGTTTCCTCCGGGTGCTCCGGTTTCCTCCCACAGTCCAAAGATGTGCAGGCCAGGTGAATTGGCCATGCTAAATTGCCCGTAGTGTTAGGTAAGGGGTAAATGTAGGGGTATGGGTGGGTTTCGCTTCGGTGGGTCGGTATGGACTTGTTGGGCCGAAGGGCCTGTTTCCACACTGTAAGTAATCTAATCTAAAAAAAAAAGTTGAATCTCTTGTCAAGAGGAAGAAGGAGGCTATGTGAGGATGAGATGTAAAGGATCACTTAGGGTGCTTGAGAGTCACAAGTTAGCCAGGAAGGACCTAAAAAGAGAGCTGAGAAGAGCCAGGAGAGAACATGAGAAGTCTTTGGCAGGTAGGAACAGCGCAGCAGGTCAGGCTGCATCCAGGGAACAAGAGAATCGAGGGTTTCGGGTATAAGCCCTTCTTCAGGCCAATCAAGGACAGAGGTGGGAAGTTGTGCGTGGAGTCACAGTCGATAAGGGAAGTGCCAAATGAATATTCGTCAGTATTCACACTGGAAAAAGACAATGCTGTCAGGAGAATACTGAGATAGTCTATTAGACTAGATGTGATTAAGGTTCATATGGGAGAGGTGTTAGCAATTCTGGAAAGTGTAGAAATAGCTAAGTCCCCTGGGCTGGATGGGGTATATCCTAGGATTCTCTGGGAAGCTAGGGAGGGTATTGCAGAGCCTTTGGTTTTGATCTTTATGTTGTCATTGTCGACAGGAATAGTTCCAGAAGACTGGAGGATGGCAAGTGTCCCCTTGTTCTGTTAATTCCTCATCCCTTAGTGGCCAGATCTGGTGTGAATTGTATTTTTTTATTAACTGCAGGGAGCAGTCAGCATTCCAACTATAATGTTCTTATTGATTTCTGAATAGGGAATGAAATCAATGTAAATCATCCCTGAATGGCAAGGGATGGGAATATAAACCTCCCACATTGCATCCATAAGACAATGACACACCACCCTACCCCCAGGGCATTCAATTTCTTGCAGGTCAGCAGAGCAAATTAACTCTCTTTAATATCACAGTTAAGAAGTGGAGTAGAGACAAACCTGGTAATTATAGACCAGGAGCCTTCCTTTGGCTGTGGGTAAAGTGTTGGAAAGGATTATAAGAGCTAGGAATAATTTGATTAGAGATAGCCAACATGGTTTTGTGAAGGGTAGGTAGTGTCTCACAAACCTTAGAGTTCTTTGAGAAGGTAACTAAACAGGTGGATGTGGTGTATATGGATTTCAGTAAGACATTTGACAAGGTTCCCTATGGTAGGCTATTGCAGAAAGTATGGGGGCATGGGATTGAGGGCGATTTAGCGGTTTGGATCAGAGATTGCCTCACTGAAAGAAGACAGAGGGTGGTGGTTGATGGAAATATTCATCCTGGAGTTTAGTTACTAGTGTGTACTACAAGGATCTATTTTGGGGCCACTGCTGTTTGTCACTTTTATAAATGACCTGGTTGAGCATGTAGAAGGATGGCTTAGTGCATGTGTGGATGCCACTAAGGTCGGTGGAGTTGTGGATTGTGCTGAAGGATGTTGCAGGTTACAGAGGGACAGAGATGAGCTGCAGAGCTGGGCTGAGAGGTGGCAAATGGAGTTTAATGCAGAAAAGAATGAGGTGAATTACTTTGGAAAAAGTAACAGTACGGGGCTAATGGTAAAATTCTTGGTAGTGTGGATGAGCAGAGAGGTCTCATTATCCATGTGCATAGATCCCTGAAAGTTGTCACCCAGGTTGATAGGGTTGTTGCGAATGTCTGTAGTGTGTTCGTTTTTATTGGTAGTGGGATGAGTTTCTGAGCCATGAAGTCATGTTGTAGCTGTACAAAACTCTGGTGTGACTGCACTTGGAGTATTGCGTACAGTTCTGGTTGCTGCATTACCGGAGGATGTGAAAGCATCAGAAAGTATGTAGAGGAGATTTACCAGGATGTTGCCTGGTATGGAGGGAAGGTCTTTTGATGAAAGGCTGAGGGACTTAGGGCTGTTTTTGTTAGAACAAGGTTGAGAGGTGACTTCATAAGGACGTAAAGACAATTAGAGGGTTACATAGAGTGGGCAGTGAGAGCTTATTTCCTCGGATGGTGATGGTTAGCACGAAGGGGCATAGCTTCAAATTGAGGGATGATAGATATAGGACAGATATCAGAGGTAGTTTTGTTACTCAGTAGTAAGGGCATGGAGAACACTGCCCGCACAGTAGTAGACTGCCAACTTTAAAGGTATTTAAATGGTCATTGGATAAACATATGGATGATAATGGAATAGTGTAAGTTTGGGCTTTGGATTGGTTCCACAGGTCGGCGCAACATCGAGGGCTGAAGGGCCTGTACTGTGTTTTTATGTTCTATTTATCCAAATTATACTGCATCTGATTTGTCCATTCACCCAACTGGTCCAGATCATGCTGAAGGATCTCTGCATCCTTGTCGCAGTTCACCCTCTCACCCAAATTGGTATCATGTACAAACTTTGAGATGTTACATTTGTTCCCTCGTCCAAATTATTAATATACATTGTGAATAGCACTGATCTCTGTGGCATTCCACTAGTTACTGCCTGTCAATTTGAAAACGACCCATTAATTCCTACTCTTTGTTTCCTCCCTGCCAACTGGTTTTCTATCCATCTCCATACACTTTCCCTGATCCCAAGAGCTTTAATCTTGCATGATAATCTCTCACGCAGGAATCTTTGTCTTAGAATCTGGAGTAGTCACTATTTTAGCATTAAAATGCCTTTTTCAACTGCTGTGATTTTTGAGGTGTGCGGAATTGGTGTGTAGCATGTTTTGGGATGATGTTGAGGGCACTTGTGTTGAAGGCTGCATCGTTGAGGAGGTGCTCTAAGCACTCTGGTTGACTGCCTCAGTCTTTAAAAAGACTGTTTTGGTTCAATGGAGTTAGTCCTTGAGTATGTGGCCTATAGATGCCTTTTTTATGTTGAAGAAACTCCCCCGTTCGTGGTTGTCAGCAAGGTGCTGAGTCTCCTGTGCTATTTCCATACTCTTTAGGTCACTAGTCCTTTGCTGCATCTTGGCCTTCAGTTCCCTGTAGGCTTGTTTCCTCTCACTCTAGCTTTGGCACTGCCATTTCATAAATGCTTTACATTTGTGTTTGGGAGAACCTGAATCTCCTTGTTATTGTTGAACCAGTCTGTGTTTTCTGGTTGACAGGTTGCGTGTCTGTGGGAGCTGACTCTGGTGACTTTTCGGGTGGACCAGACATTGTAAGCACTCTGCAGCCTTGGCACATTGGTCATCACCAGGTTTGGTCTGAGGTACCACCTGAGTAGCTCAGTCTTCCCAGAGTCTTTGTACAGTGGTTTTCCTGCCTCAGGAGAATTGGTGTTGAGCCAGCTGAAAGACAGTATGGCGTACGATACCGACAGAGTCTCTGCTGAATATGGTAAAGAGACTCTTGGTGCAAAGCCGTGACCTTTTTGCCTCTGTCAGGACGAATAACATCATGCTAGTGATCTCAGAGCCATAATTGTAGCCATCTTCAAGAATGGAGAGCAGTCCAATTGTGGTAATGAGATTTCCTATCATCTGTAATGGGAAAGGCCGCCTTGGCCACCACCCGCCAGTGCTCAGTGCAGCTGGCGCAATGGACATGATGGGCAGTGTGCAACAAATCCAAGAAAATGGCTCTCTCACGGTCTCATACCTTCCCTTTGATTGTCTGAGGGTTTGTGGAACATCCTCAAGTTTATAATTCATCACCATTCTCTACCTGCTTCACGACAAGCAAGTCATGACCCTTGTCAGTGGATCCATCACCAACCCAGTTTGAGCAGGAACTGGGGTCAAACAGGGTTGCTTCGTCATACCAGCGTTCTTCTCAATTGTGTTTGTTAGAACATTCCACCCCATCCCCATGATCCGCCCCAACGGAGTGGAACTAAACTGCAGGACAAGGAGGAAACTGTTCAGCCTTTGTCTCCAGACCAACCCAACGTCTGTTATTGAGCATTGGTATGCAGATGATGCCTACCTGTGTGCACGACTATAAGCCATTGTCAGTGCATTCACTGACACACCTGAGAGAGTGGGCCTCCGACTAAACAACTAGAAAACAGATTCTCTACCAAGCTGCACATCTCACACAACACTGCCCTTGGGCTATCAGAATCCATGGTGAGCCTCTGGTAACATGGGTCATTTCCTAAAGCATGGGAGCCTCTTCTCAATGCTTCACAATGTGATCCAACATGTAGGAGAAAGTGAGGACTATAGATGCTGGAAATCAGACAGGAGCACTCAGATAAATGCAGGGGGGGAGGAGGTGAGGGTGAGGTAGATGCAGGTGGGGGTTGATGGTCATAGGTCGGAGGGGTGGATGGAGCAGATAGGTGGGAGGGAAGATGGACAGGTAGGATCCAACATGTACTTTAATACACCAGTGCAGCCTTTGGACAGCTAAGGAACAATGTCTGAGATGTCAAAAAAGTACCAGGCTCATGATCTACAGAGCAACTGTGGTGCCCACCATCCTGTATGCATGAGGAACATGGACAACAAACATCTCAAGTGCTTGAAGAATTATCATCAGTGGTGCCTTCACAAAATCTTGTACATCCATTGGCAGGGTAGGCATATCAATGTCAGCGTAGTCTCCCTGGCTAATACCCTCAGTCCTCCGTTTTCCCCCTTCATTCGAAACAAAACAGAGGCAGTATAGTTTTACCCCCTCCATTTTTATTCTGGGCCTTGGAGGGGGAGAGAGAGCGCGATCACCCATGTGCACAGAGACATGAGTTGATAGGGCTGTTAAAGCATATGGTGTGTTGGCTTTCATTAGCAGGGGTATTGAGTTTAAGAGCTGTGATGTCATTCAGCTCTATAGAGCCCTGGTTAGACCACACTTGGAATATTGTGTTCAGTTCTGGTCATCTCATTACAGGAAAGATGTGGAGATTTATCAGGATGTTGCCTGGACTGGAGGACATGTCGTGTGAAGGAAGGATGAGGGAGCTAGGGCTTTTCTCGTTGGAGTGGGAAGGATGAGGGAGCTAGGGCTTTTCTCGTTGGAGTGAAGAAGGATGAGAGGTGACTCGATAGAAGTGTACAAGATGATGAGCAGCGTAGATAGGGGATAGCCAGAGATTTTTTCCCAGGATGGAAATGTCTATCACGAGGAGGCATAATTTTAAGGTGATTAGAGGAAGTCTTAGGGGAGATGTCAGAGGTTGGTTCATGGTGAGTGTGTGGAATGCACTGCAAGTAGTGGTAGTAGAGTCACATATTTAGGGTCATTTAAGTGACCCTTCGATAGGCACATGGGTGAGGGCATGTAGGTTAGTTTCTCCTTTTAGAGTAGGATAAAATGTGAGTACAACATCGAGGGCTCAAGCTGAAAATGTGTTGCTGGAAAAGCGCAGCAGGTCAGGCAGCATCCAAGGAACAGGAGAATCGACGTTTCGGGCATAAGCCCTTCTTCAGGAATTTTCAGTTCTGATCTCCAGCATCTGCAGTCCTCACTTTCTCATAGAGGGCTGAAGAGCTTGTTCTGTGTTGTACTGTTCTATGTTCTAAAATATGCCACCCACCTGCCTCACCAAACATTAATGACCTTACTCTGGCAGAACCTGCAGCCCCAGGATCAGACTATTTCACCATCACAGACCCCACCACCCTCTGTTGGAAGCAAGTATTCCTTGAGCCTGAGGGGCTGTCAAAAGAAGAAGAGTCACTACTTAGAGACTGTTAATAAAGTTTGAAGGAATATCTAATTGGATAGACTATTTGTTATGCATTGTCCAAGGGCGACTATTAATTATTCAAATATCTATAGGAATTTGATTTTTAAATGAACAATTATCCAAAAACATTTTGTAGTAACATTATTTTTTAATGTGACAGTATTAGTTTAAATCTCTCTTCTATGCCAGTTTATTTCTGACATCTCCGATCCATCCCATTCCCTTCCCCCATCTCATCAGCTCCAATTTCATACCATCCCAAGTCATGCCCATGGTATCTTCATTCCCACCAATCAAAGTAAGCTATTTTTGTGGACACCCTCCTACTTTGTTTTTCCACCAACACCTCCCCAGTTGCTCCCACTAGAGGGAAACCTTCAGTTTGAGAATACATCTAGGGATGTATTTTGGGACTTCTTTTTGAGAAGAGGACAAAGAGGAGAGACTTCACTCAAAAAAAAAACTCAAGTTGCGTTGAAACCATAGGCAATTGGAGCAGGAATAATCCATTCGGTCTTTTGATACTGCTGATCATCCAACTCAGTACCCTGTTTCTGCTTTTTCCCCATACCCTTTGCTCCCTTTCGCTAAATATAACCATTCAATGTTCTCCATGATAGCAAATTTCAAAAGTTCACCACTCTGCCTGAAGAAATTTCTCCTCACTTCAATCTTAAATAGCCTACCCTGTGATCTCTAGTTCTGAACTCTCTGGTCATGACAAACATCCATTCTGCATTTACTAAATGAGAGGATTTGAGGAGACTTTGTGAAGGGGAAAATAGTGAGAACTATGTGGACACAGTGAGAGAGTAAAGTGAAGAGAACCCAAGAAACAGGATCAAGGTTTGACCAAATGCTGAAGAAACTAGTCTTGCAGCACCTGTGCAGAGAGAAACCGTTGTTTTCTCGTTGTTTTAAGCAGGTGTGAAGTGGATCTTCCAGGAGTGATGCAGTTGGCCCAACTCCGTTTCAAACAAAACAATTTATTTACACATGAACAAAAAAGAGAATATAGAATAACATGATTTATCTGAAAATGCAATTGGCTATTGCAACTTGATGGTGCTGTTCTAAATACTTGCAGCATCCCCGTAAACACCACCTTGGCAAAGAAAAGGTAAATTCAAACACAGTTTCTTTCAGGAGAGAAATTGCAGAGAGAGAGACAGAGATCAGCGTGGAGCTGTTTCTTTGGGTCCAGCAGCTTCTCTGGATTCCCAATTCAAACCAAACTTAACCAAACGCTGAACTGGGAGAAGTGGCCACACCCCTTTCTTGTACAAAAAAAACTTAAGCCTTTTTTTTGAGTAGATATTTCCAGACATATTGGAACCTCTGCCTTTACAAAACCTCTGGGAAAGAAAAACAAGGACAGAAAAACCTTGTTAAAGGAGCAGCAGTGTCACACAGTAAACATTGAAGAAGAGTCATACAAGACTTAACGCTAGCTGTCTTTTCTCCAAATACTGCTGGGCGGCACGGTGGCACAGTGGTTAGCACGACTGCCTCACAGCGCCAGAGACCCGGGTTCAATTCCCGCCTCAGGCGACTGGCTGTGTGGAGTTTGCACATTCTCCCCATGTCTGCGTGTGTTTCCTCCGGGTGCTCCGGTTTCCTCCCGCAGTCCAAAGATGTGCAGGTAAGGTGAATTGGCCATGCTAAATTGTCCGTAGTGTTAGGTAAGGGGTAAATGTAGGGGTATGGGTGGTTTGAGCTTCGGCGGGTTGGTGTGGACTTGTTGGGCCGAAGGGCCTGTTTCCACACTGTAAAGTAATCTAATCTACTGTGTTTGTCCAGCATTTCCTGTTTGTTTTGGAGTCCTACTATTTGCAGTATTTTGTTTTTTTTTCATGATTAGACTGTTTACTCCTTTAAGTCTACTTCACCAGTAACTGGAATTATGACTGATCTTTCTACTTCACCATTTCCTGCACTGTCCCATTATCTCAATGTTTTTGATCTGTTTGCAGAATCAAAGTATAAGTTAAAGTACATATAATTCACCATTAATTTCTGTGCAAGCTGAATGAACTGACTCCCTCATGTTAATCCAACTTTTCATAACCTTGCAGGGTTCAGAGTTGCCTCCTACCAATCGTAAATCTGTGCTCCCTTGTCATTGACCGGTTTGCTCGGGAAAACGTGTTCCCATTCGACTTTAACCAAGCCTGTAATTATTTTGAAAACCTATATTAGTCACCCTTTTTCATGAAAGTAGCTTTTGCTTATCCAATCTTGCCTGTTACCTTCAATTATCAAACCTGGCAGCCTTCTTGTAATTGTTTCTATACTCACTCACAAGCAATTATGTCCTTCCTATGTTGTGATCAGAACAATGCCCAAAATACCAACAGTTTTCTATAGTTGCAATATTGCATCTCTGTTTTTGTATTCAACAGCCCACCCAATGGTACAAACTGTTCTATATACTCCCTTTACCATGTTATATACCTATTGTTGTGCCTCACCTGAGGTAGCATTGAAAATTATTCACCTCTACTCCTGTATTCAGTACAGAAGTTAAAAATTTAAAAAAATGCAGAATTCTACTATTTACCTGTTTTTTTTTTAGACCCAGTTTGTCAGCGCAGACTAGGTTACTGTGGATTCTAGCTATATCTGAGCAATCATGAGCACTTGGCATATAACTCTCTATTTAGTTAACACTCTTAATCCCCTTAAAGTCAGTCCCTACGCATGCATACAAAGAAAAAGATCGTTGATGTGGGCTATGGGAAAGACTGGGAATGTGGTTCAGTGGTCTCTTTTCAAGTGGTGCTGCGATTGCCCTTTCGGCTTGTTGATATGTGCTGCTCCTTGATTCTCCTCCTCTCACTTTGAAATAACTCTGCAGAACGCTGGTATCCCATTACCAGGCCACTCTATTTACATGATTTGGAGATGTCGGTGTTGGACTGGGGTGTACAAAGTTAAAAATCACAACACCAGGTTATAGTCCAACAGGTTTTTTTTAATAGATATTTTTATTGGAGATTTAACATTTTTACAAGTTTACAAAAATAAACAAAACTCTCAAATACAAACATTGATATACAATTAAATCAAATATACAATAGCCAAAATTTAACAAAAGAAAAAATACCGAAAAAGAAAAAAAAACAAAACTCAACTGTCTACTAATCTAACCTATAACTAACCAGAGTGTATATTTAAGTCTCTTACATGCTCGGAATGTGTTAACATCAGATGTAATAAAACCCGTATTCGTGCGGGATTCCTCTCCTAAGGGGCCCCGGACCAGCCAGGTTTGTAATCTCAATTATATAAAAGCCCTTGTTAGGATAGCCGAAATATCTGTATTTATATAATTCAAGAAGGG
>NC_057712.1:131340637-131360807 GCF_004010195.1 Chiloscyllium plagiosum
AACCAGAGCCGGGGAAAAGTCCTGAAATAGCATGATCTTGGATCCTTTGTAGATCATAGCTTGGGGGTCTTTTCCAAGATTTCTAGAAGCTTCTAGGAGTATCTGCCTCTCCTTATAGCTCTGCAGCCGGAACAGGACCGGGCGTGGGCGCTAGTTCGAGCCGGGCCCGCGTATTGCGACCCGGTAGGCCCATTCCACCCTTACCTGGCCTGATCCAGCTTCCAGATTTAAAAGCTGTGGCAGCCACTTCTCAAGGAATGCTGTAAGCTGGCCTTCCTCTTCCCAATTGGGAAGGCCCAGCAAACAAATATTTTTTCGACGACCTCTATTATCGAGGTCGTCAATGTAATTCTCTGTTTGAGAGTCCGGACCCGATCCACGGCCGATTGAGCTGTAGTTTCGGAGGTCGCGGCCTTTAGCTCCAACCCTCCAACTCAGCGCTCGATTTCCTGGATGTCTCGGTCGTGCTTCTGCAGCGCGGCCGAGAGTGAGTCCCATCGATTTTGTGATTCTTCGATAAAAGCGTCGATCTTCGCATCCAGTTTGGAGATCATTTCCACAAGGCTTGTCACTGTAGGTAAGTCCCCGGGGCGGCTGTGGACACCTCAGCTGCAGCTGGAGAGGGTGGGGGAGGGGTTCCTGCTTGTTGAGCTGCGGGCTCCCTTCCCTTTGGTCATTTTTACTAAATATTAGATTGTTTAAATGTAATACAAAGCAACTAATTAAATTAAACAGCTATTATGAATGATTTGGTGAGTGTGGTGGGGGTGGGTGACCCACTTTACCCAAGTCTTGGGAGGAGCACTTGCTAGGTCGCCACCATCTTGAACACCCCCGTCCAACAGGTTTAATTGGAAGCACACTAGCTTTCGGAGCGATGCTCCTTCATCAGGTGATAGTGGAGGGCTCAATCCTAACAGAATTTATAGCAAAAATTTACAGTGTGATGTAACTGAAATTATACATTGAAAAATTGATTGTCTGTTAAGCCTTTCATCTGTTAGAAACAGTGATAGTTTCACTTCTTTCATGTGTAAATCACAAAACCTTTTTTTAAAAGGGTCGCATTCTCAGGTTAGCTGTTAACAATGGGTAATAGCTAGACAATATGTTGAAGGTGTTAGCCCCCTGTGTTCTCTGTCTATGCCATGATGTTTAGATTGACTTTAATCTAAAAAGTGAGATAACAGAGTTTTACATAAATTCATGCAGTTTTTGAGCAAAGTACAATGTAACCCTGCAAGTACAAATTCACCCCACAAAATATGTGTGCATCTGTGTGTCTGTCTGTCTGTCTGGGTTGAGGGTTGTGAGTGTGAAAAAGTGTATGTGTGTAGTGAGTGCAGAGTGTCTTAAGTCTGTGAGGGGGTGCATGTGAGAGTGTGGGGGTGTGTGGGTGTCTGTGTGCACGTCTGTGTATATGTGTGTATGTGTGTGTGTATAGGAGTGCCTGTGTGTGTGTGTGCGCGCGTGTAGGAGTATCTGTGTGTATGTATAGTGCAATGGTGGTCACCCGTAATGTGACATGAATCCAAGGTCCTGGTTGAGGCCCACCCTATGGGTACCAAACTTAGCTATCAGCCTCTGCTCGGCCACCTTTCTCTGCTGCCTGTCCCAAATTCCACCTTGGAGGATGGTCACCCAAAGGTCGGAGGCTGAATTTCCTGGACCACTGAAGTGTTCCCCAACTGGGAGGGAACCCTCCTATATGTTGATTGTTGTGCGGTGCCCATTCATCCGTTGTCGTAGCCTTTGCTCGGTTTCCCCAATGTATTACCATGCCTCCGGGCATCCCTGCCTCAACGTAGGCTGAGTCACATGAGTACCTGCCATGTACAAGATGGGAGGTGTTCCCACACATAATGGTGGTATCTATGTCCAAACTCTGACACGTATTGCAACGCCTACTGTGACAGGGTTGTATGGAGTTGTCCTGAGAGCCGGGCAGTTTGCTACGAACAATGAAAGTGCAGTGTGGCTCGTTCACAGTTATAAAGTCTCTGGTTTCCTGGAGCCACAATGTGCTAAGGATTAGGAACAAACTGGCTATCTTCAGGCTTGAGCTGATTTTTATTGCAGAGCAAAAAATGTTTCTTCTCCAGATATCTGCTTTCTGCTAGTTTATCATGACAATTTTGCAGTCACTTTACTAAGACTAACTTTATTTTCCAACTTTATATTTAGCTCAAGAGGCTGAATGGACCACTCTTATAATTTGTTCCTATGTTTAAATGTTCTGAATTACATTGAAATTCCCCCAGCTGTTGGTGCCCCTAGAGTATTATGTTGGGCCACTGATCCCGTGACATTACTGCAGTGCTGCTATCTACTCTCATGAATCGCTTAGTTCTGCAGACCACCAACATCCTGATGTATGTTTTTTGATTGAGGTGCGCTAATGATCTTTGATAGAGTGATGGTATTGGTGCCGCAGTTGGCCCCTCTATGCCTTCAGGAAGGATAAGACAACAGTCTACACTGCTGCTTATTGTTATCCAGTGGACTCTTCTGTGTGGATGTTGGGTGAGAAAACCACTCATGTTGCCTCTCTGAAATGAGTACAGCAAGTACAGCTGCAATCTGAATCTCTTGTATCATTGTAATCGATTGAATACTTGAACGGGTGTTCTTTACAGGGCTTCTGAAATTATTGCAAGCACCAGTAAATGAAAAGCATGCACCTATAGTTCCTACCGTCACAATATTAAAATTCTGTTACCCAAAACCTACTTTTAAGTGGCTTCAGTAATTTTTCCCTGTTTCAACCCCCTAGTTTTTGAAAGTTGTTTTTGCATGAATGAGTACAAAGTATCTGTGGACCACTGCAGCTCAGTTTCATCTCAACATAAATCTTGTATCCATCTGTTAACTCAGCAAATGTTGAAGAAATAGCTATCTCGAACAGAAGTGGCAAACCTGTTCCATTGTGGATTTTTAAAATCTAGTGACAGTGGATAATTAGAGTGCAGCAATTGAGATTGACTTGCAAAGGACAGAGCACCTACTAAAGCATGGATCCATAATTGACGATATGTATAATCTTTTGATCACTTGAGTGTCTGTTGAGGTGGCTAAAGGAGGGTCAACATTTTTACTTTTATGCAAGGCATCTTTTGCTTAAAAGGAGACAAGGCTGTGAAGTTCCTTTCTTGAGGTTCTTACATGCTTGATGCAACTGCAATAACACCAACTTCTGTGAGCAGCCATGATTTATTTCAGCAAGTACAAGCTTTTGGAGGATCATTTTACACACTTCACAATGCTTGCGGAACATGTCAAGCGAGGTTCTCTGAATAAGGGAACCGTCCTCCCTTTGTACGGGGTTGTACTGTTGTCCCATTGCCCCCCCCACATCGAAGCAAGATGCTCAAGAGAATGATCACCCATGTGCACAGAGACATGAGTTAATGATCTTCTGTGGAACAGCAGTTTGTCAATGAACTATATAGTCATTTTACAGGGACGATCATCCAGATAAGGCGAGACACATATTGATTTGGTGACCATTACAATCAGAGTGTCAATAGTGAAGATTAAGCCATCTGCTGTTATACAATAAAAAACTGGCTTCACATAATGAATACTTTTCACCTTGTTAACAGACTTTGCATGCTGAATGCTTCTAATATAAATGGCTCTACATAATGAATGCTTTTCCACCTTATTAACTCATTACCCTTGCCTCCAGCAACCCGTTGTTAATTGTAAGTTCTTATCTGAACTGAGTCCTGCTTAGCTGAAGCTCTTGTTTCACAAAGCTCTAAACTTAACTCTTTTCCTACCTGCTTGTACCATATCCACATTCTCAGTGCATCACAGTCAGTCGTGCACGCAAGAAAGAATGCCCTGCCACTCCCCCATAGTCACATGCCACCCAAAAATAATGGAAAGTGACAACATTATTTCGAGAAACAGTGAGATTAGGTCCTTCCTTAAAACGCTGAGAGATTAGATCCTTCCTTAAAATGCAACATTTACAGGGTAAGATTAGATAGTCACATCCTACCTACAAGACAGAGAAACATCCTGCCCCAGAACTTCCAATTTGTTACATGTCAGCAGAACAAATTAACCCTTTAAAGTCTCAATACTTATGGAATGAGCACTTTGTTGCAAAATAAATGCTGGCCCATTCAGTGATGCCCTTGTCCTATGAGTGAATAAAACAAAGTTGTGCTTTTTGCTCACTTTTATGTCTTCAGCAACTTCCATTCTTGGCTTCCTTCATTTTGGTGGGTCCTTGTTATGGAGTGTAGCGTGTGGCAACATGAACATAGGAGTTTAGTCAGGAAAGAAGTGGACCTTTAGTGTCAATGTCTCTTCTGAAACAATCCAATGTCATGCTGGCTCTTGAAATTTAACAGAAATTTGCAACATTAAATTTCTTTCAGGCTTTGGCAGGGATAACTGAGCTGTCTGAGAACAGATGAAGTCAGTTCATAAAATAACTGTCTTGGTCAAGTTGTTTGGTTTTTAGAAAACTTACTCATCTCAGTATAAATGCAGGAGGTTGGAGTACAGCTTGTGTCAGTGTAAAGTTAGGAGTTTGTTAAATGAGAGAGTTTGGTGAGAAGGGAATGAGAAGCGAAGCTGCTTTTTCTAGCATTGTCAGGTCTCGGAGAATGGGAGGTGAAAAGCTGTATGAGAGGGGTCAGAGTCGGTGAGAGTTTGGGTTACCTCGTGAAACTTCCCAACCATGTTCAGAAAAGTTGCTGCCACAGAACTGGGTTATGATGAGTAAGTGAATATTCACTCATTTTCCAAGGGTCAAAGTTTATTAATAATTAAAATCATAAATGATTTTCACTAGTACCAATAAAATATTGATGGTATTCAAGCATATTGGGTATAGCTTAATGTAAGTGATTGAAAGTTGTTGCTGAGGAACAGGTTACAGTCACTCAAAGAGTTCCACAAACGACTACCTCCATGGATTGTAAGGAATAAACTAAATGAGATTCAGGCACAAATTTAAATTTGAAATTATGATACATTAGTTATTATTGAGACACGGCTGAAGGTTGACAGGGATTGGGGACTAAATATCAGGTTGTAAAGTTTATAGGACAGACTGGAAAAATGGCAGCGTAGTAGCAGCCTTACTGAGTAGAAATAAAATTACTTCAGTGATATGGGTGTATATAATGAAGACACCCTATAGGTGGAACTGAGGAACAGTAAAAGATCTAAACTATATAACAGTTTTTGTGGACAGATTCACAGTAGCTTTCTGAAGTGCTATATGATATAAATGCAGAAGTTAAGCAATTATGTCACAAAGCTAGAGCAGTATCAATGTGGATTTTAACATTAACATCTATTGGGAGGGGCAGACAAACACTTATCAGAAAGGTAGTGAATTTCTGGAGTGCACCCAGTATAGTTTCTTGGATGCAACAAGGGAACAAGCAATTTAGGATTTAGAAATCAATCTGGTAAGTCTTTGTTGAACTGCCTCTGAAGCCAGAACTTCCATCCTCAGATGAGATCAAAACTGCAAGTGATATTCCAGATGTGGTTTCACCAAAGCCATGTACAAATGCAACAAAGCATCCTGCTTCTACATATTAATTCTCTTGCTATGAATGCTGACATACCATTTTCAGTAATGGATTGAGAACCAGAAGGCACAATTTTGAAGTGTTTTGTAAAAGAAACATTTCTTTGCACAGTGTGTACTTGGGGTCTGGTCTGCACTATGTGGAAGTGTGGTGGAAGCAGGTTTGGTTGAGACACTCATGATCATCCATTGTGCACATTTGCAGCACAAAGGCAGGAACATGACACAAGTTAAAAGCTTTTGCTTCTGGGGTTGCGGGATCCTTGACATGAGAGCAAAATAAGGGAAAGGTATATGTACAGGTTGAATTGTAAAAGACGAAAGATGAGGCAGATGTCCAGATGAACAAATGCTGAAGATGCAATGCTACTTGGGCTTTGTTGAATCTTAGATGGCAAATGGACTGTGCTTCTGTTTCTACATGAAGATCACCCATTTTGGATGTGCTTTTGTGTATAGTCGTTGAGGAATAAAATATGAAAACTCAAATTTAAAGGCTCAGAATCAGTGCACCACAATAATTCTGTGATTCTGTGATGAATAGAGGTAGCAGTGTGAGCAATCTACAAGATGCACTGCGGTTTCCTAGGCACTTTAAACCTGTGAACTCCAGTACCACAGATGCATGGGGCCACTGCTGTCTGCAAGATCCCCTTTGAACAACTCACTGACCTGATTTGGAAATACGTTGCCATTCCTTCAGCGTTATTGGGGCAAAATCCTGGCCCTCCCTCCCTAACAGCATTGTAGGTGTAACTTCAAATAAGCTGCAATGATTCAAGGCGGCAACTTACCATCACCACCACCTCAGGCAGTTGGAATGGGCATTAAATGCTGACCTAGCCAGTGATGCCCATGGTCCATCAATAAATAAAGAAAAAGGCAGCAACTTTTTGTTGCAACTTGACAATTGAATGCTGTAACCTACAGAATTATGGACCAAAAGCTGGAAAGAGGGGTTACACTGGATGGCTGAATGACTTCCTATGCAGTAATGTTTTCTTGTGATCCAGTTAAACTAATTTGTTCATCTTACTCGAGTAGCCAGGGAAGACAACAAAAGGGTGGGATTTGGTGGAGGATCAACTGCAGTCACATGTCATAGCTCGGATCTGCTCTCGCGCATTCTGGTTTATTTTATTGAACTCAATGCAATGTTCGTGCCTGTCAACAGATTGAAAAATGGCTAAGCTAATGCACTGTAATTCAGTTTTGAGATTATTTGGCCCCATTTATTAGGTTATTAATTATTTGGTCTTGGTCCAGCCACCCCCAATCCCTGCCTTTCATTTTCAATTTTTCTAACCTTAAGAATGCTTTTGTCATATTTCTTTCACCTGAGGGTTTATGCGTAAGAGTTCTGATATTATACTGATATGCTGTGTATTTTATTTATCTTCTGTTCAAATCTCTTTCTGGTATAAGCCTGACATCTAAAAGACTTGCACTATTCTGTACAGTTTTCATGGCTGTTGCTGTTTGTAATTAATTGTTGAGGTTTACTTTTGTGTTGGCAAAACAAAAATTTAATAGTTTATAAAATTTAATTGTTTTTTTCTTCAGTTTGATAATTGTGTTCTATTGCAGGTAGCCGGGCGTATGTTCTCCTGTCACTGAGTCAGCAGGATGGGATTGAACAACACATGGATTTTGACAATCGTTACACCTTGCTGGAATTGTTTGCAGAAACCACTTCTTCTGAAGAACATGGAATTTCATTTGAAGGAATTCACCTCCCTCAGGTATGTGATCCTCTGTTATTTTCTGCTCCTGAATATTCCAATTAAAGCATTTCTGAAAGAAATGAATTTGCATTTTGCACTTGCCCAAAATAAAAGATAATCTGCCAAGGAATAGCCAGCTGGTTTAATGTCAGTATGGGGCTGCTCATTATAGCTGCTTTCAAACCACTGAAGCATTTTGGCCACGTAGTCCAATTGTAGTGTCTGAAACTGCTGAAGCTGTGGGAGATGACAGCACCAATTTTATTTCTAAATGGATAATTTTTGTGACATGATGTGGATTAGAATTAGCATAAGCAAAGTTGCAAATTACTTTGTGTAACCAGGTTGCATTATCCCTCCTGTAGCATTTGCCATAGTTGGCCAGATTGTCCTCACTGACTGCCTATGTAGTGAAGGATAGTGAAAGATTGCCTTTGGTTCCATTTGCACCAAAAAATTTACAATAATAGTTTCATTTACTGTGCCATTCACACTTGTTGTGATTCCTCAAAGATCTTTTCTCATTTTGACTTTTTCCTCATCTGCATGCCACTGTCTGGAGCTATCATAGACAGATGCGGCGTCAGTGTCCAATGTGCACTGACAACATGTTCACCACTCTTCAGTGTTGTCAGACTGTATGCCCATTGTCTAGTCTGGAGTGAGCCCAGTTACTTTGCAATATTGAAAGCATCCTTGCAATGGATTCCATTGCCCCTCTTGTCACTTTTTCAGACTGAAGCAAACTGTTAGAGCCTTAATATGCTTTTACACCCTGATTTGAATTACCAGTTTATTCCTCTCCAATGCAGAGAGCCTTCCTGCTTAAAATGTCTCTAGTTCACTCAGCCTATCTGGTGCTGAAACCCTCACGCATATTTTGGTTAGCTGTAAGTTTAAACATTTCCAGGCTTCCCTAGCATGACTGAATCTTCTGACCCCTGTAAGCTTCAGCTCAGTTAAAGGTCTGTGACCCACATCCTGTCTGGTGCCATGTTCTTCCTCCTCTTGTCCCAGTGCTAGATGACTTCCATTAGCTCTCAATTGCTTGGCATCTCACATTTAAGTCCTTTAAGGATTTGCTCTTTCCTGTGTAATCTACACTCCTAGTCTGGAAAGCTATCTCTCTGAACTGTTCGTCTAGTGTCCCCTTTCACCCTCTGAATCTCTCCTGTACCTCCATGCTGCTTCTTTAATGACCTTTTATTTTTCTTCTATTGATTGTTTTTTTTTTTAGCCACCTGTGCTAACGTTTCCACTAACTGGATTGCTGTTACATTAATTTTAAAATACATTCATGTTCTGTGTCCTGTACATTGTACCAAGTAGTCAATGGCTAAAAAGCCAAAAGTGTAACTTGGGTCAAATTCCACGATAAGGTGTATGAGCACAAGTAGGCCACTCAACCGTGGCTGATAGCACTCAACTCTACTTTTTGATCTGATAATGCTGAACCCCACTTTGCTTCCTTAACTGCATAAAACGTCATTTTCCAGATGTGTGGTGTAATTCATTCATTATTCTTCCTGTTTCAGATACCAGGGAAACTCTTATTTTCTTTGGTAAAACGCTATTTGTGTGTCACCTCCCTAATGGACAAGTTGAATAACAGTGGGCAAGATCTAAGTGGAGAGCGCCAGGACTGCACTGCCTCACACGTGCCGGAACAAGCTCGGCTGCTCCGAGAGTTTGAAGTCACCATGGCAATGGCAAATCTGATTTCTGAATTAGTTCGTGTCATGGGCTGGGACCGGAACAAAGAACCTGATTTTATGGTGGGGTCAATGGGAGAAGAACTGCCCAGAAACATTAAATCAATATTTCAGCCACGAAGCATGGTTGCCAGTAACTTACTTATACCACAGCCACGGAAAAAAGCAGTCACAACTTACAAAACACGCTCAAACTTTGCCAGTCGGAGCAGTTATGTGGAATATATACAGGAGAATTTAAAAACAGGCATGACTGTGAAAATGCTGGAGGATTATGAACAAGTTAGTTGTGGAGATGAAGGAGAGTTTAGGTACAGCAATGATGGAACCCCTCCTGTACAGGTGAGGAAATGCTTAATGTATGAATGCTGTGCTTTGATGCAATACAAATTAACTAATGAAATTAGCAAATCTTTAGAATGTAGGAGCTTAAGATTTACAAAAACAAAGATTTGGTTAGTCACCATCTGAAGGAATAAAAATCCTAACAAATTGGTTGACAGTTTCATCAATGAGATGCGAAAAGAATTGTAAACAACTAAACTGAGAGCTACTTCTTTACAACTAATCTTCTAGGTTTCTGTAGCTCTTTGTTAATCACGTAATTACTCTGTCTGTTAATGACTGGAAAGCTGAAGAATTTCTGGTGTCCTGTTACTGTACTCCAGCTGTTTAACATTATTCAATCTTGTATTGTGATTAGATGAAAGGAAAGCAAACCTTTCTGAAAGATTCTTTAAAACATTTTGCATAAGCTGTGTTTTATTAATTCAGTCACAGAAAAATGCCTCTGGCAAATCTATACAGCAAAATTCAACAAATTTCAATATGATATGTACTGGTAAGTTTTTTTTGTTGGTTTGCTCACATTGGACACGAGGCTTGAAGAGATCCTGACTTTAAGAAAGAAATTGTCCTCCTCTCTATCTTCAATGAGCACCCTTTATTTTGAAAGTGCTCATTCCAGATACTACCAGAAGACAAAATACTCTATCCAAATGAACCTGTCAAAATAATGTTGACTGACTGATTACCTTGAACTTTAAGCAGCCTAGTATAGTGTGAGCGTTATGTGTTTTAGTATCATTTATTTTCGAATTTGGATTTGAGCTGATGGCATGTGGGTTTAGGTCTGCCCCTTGAAAGGGGTTTAATAATTGATTTGTATTTCTCTAGCCATGATAATTTCTTTTTCAAAAGAGTAGTCTGAGAGCGAGTGTATTCTTAAAATCAAAATGGAAATTTATTCACATTGAGAGAGTTTTAAACGAGTGAATAAAGCAAACAGTTGTGGCTTAGGTTATCACTTCAGAAGGTCAGAGAAGGATTTTTTTTCCTTCTGATTAAGGGAAGCAGCTATAGCTTGGTAAAAAGCTTTTGGGTTTCAGTTTGATGAGTTTATAAAAATCTTAGCTGAAGCTGGATGTGTAAAACAGTTGCTCCTCTGAAAGGGGGAAGAGTTTGGAACCAGTAAGAAATAAGTCACCTTGGTGTATGAGTCTAGTTGAAAAGTTTCAGATGAGCAGTGTTTGGTTAAGGGATGATACAACACTGAGTCTAATTTTATTTGTGTGAAGGCCCAAGGAAGAGGCTGTCAGATTCTCAGGGTTACGAATTTAAGCATTTGTTCAGTCAAACCCTTTGTGATAGGAAAGGGAAATTCTCAATTTGCTGAGTGTAAAGGAATAAGGGAGTGCTGTTGGGATTTAACGGAATTATAGTTTACTGTGTGTTTTTAACCCTTGTACATAAATGTTTAGTTAATGCTATTATCATTTTTATGTCATAAACTTCTCTTTTATTACTAAAGTCAAATCTGCAGCATTAAATGGTTATGTTTCAGTAGGAGATCACCGTATTAGATCTTTTTTGTTTATCAACCAAGATTTAAGCCTTGGGAATTGACTTGTCCAATTATCCGTCAGCTGGGATCATAAATGTATTGAAGAATAGCCTCTTTTTTTATTCCCTATGAGGTCAAGGTAAAGTTGCAGTTGTCCTAGTATACCATCACTGGACAGAGATGACTGGTGATGGTTTAATCTGAAAGTCAACACACTTCAAGTGAGGGGTGAGGTTGAGACCTTCGTGGTAACCACAGCCAGTACGGGAATTGCATCCATGCTATTGTCGTCATTCTGCATTGCAAACAATCCATCCAGTCAGCTGAGTTAACTGACTCCTCCCTATGAGAGAGATTTATGCTAACTGGCAAGTAGTTTCCTACTTTATCTCTCTCTTTTTGAATAAAAGTGTTATAATCACTACTTTCCAATTGAAATAGAATTGTCCTGAATCATAGGGAATATGTTAATTATCTCGCTAAACACTTTTACAATTTTCTGAAGGTTTTCCAGGTGCAGAGACTTGTCATCCCACGTGGGAGGACATTACCATCTGCAACTTTCCCTCCAAGTCACTTACGATCCTGACCTGGAAATATATCACAGTCCCTTCACTGTTGCTGGGTCAAAATGCTGACATTCCCTCTCTAAGGGCCTACAGCAGGTGTACTGCAGCAGTTCAAAACAGCAGCTCACCACCACCTCCTTGAGGGCGATTAGGGATAGTCAATAAATGCTGGATGTTTTATAGTAAACACCAATGCAGTTCCTGCTCAACTTACCTGACATCTCTCATTTTGCATCATAAATTGCCCAGAATTGCTTTCAATAGGAATGATTAACTCTCGTTCGAATATCAATCAAAGTTCTTATTACCTGTTTTTATATTTTGAGCTGGCTTTTTCTCGTTCGAATTTTTCCCTCTAATCGTTAAGTTCTGCATTTTTGTGTCTAATGGTCTGCCCAGCCTTCTGATCTGCCAGCCATCTTTCTGCATGCTTTTTCTTAACTTGCAGGCGTTTACCAAAAGCTTGCTAAAAATTGAAGTCTATAACATTTGCCAATTCTCCTTTATAAAATTGATTGTAACCTCCTCAAAGAACTCCCAACAGCTTCTTCAGACATGCTTGTCCATTTACAAATGGGAACTTTCTTAACCACAATCATCATAACACATTTTTGCATCTTCCCATCTTCTGATATTAGGCTAACCTGTCTGTTGCTCCCTATTCTTGAGTAGTTTTAGATTAGATTCCCTACAGTAGGGAAACAGGCCCTTCGGCCCAACAAGTCCACACCAACCCTCCGAAGAGTAACCCACCCAGACCTATTCCCCAACTCTATATTTACCTCTGACTAACGCACCTAACACTATGGGCAGTTTAGCATGGCCAATTCACCTGACCTGCACATCTTTGGATTGTGAGGGGGAAACCGGAGCACCTGGAGGAAACCCACGCAGACACAGGGAGAATGTGCACGTTCCACACAGACAGTCACCTGAGGTGGGAATCGAATCCGAGTCCCTGGAACTGAGGCAGTAGTGCTCACCACTGACCAACCATGTGGTGACATTTGCTGCCTTTCAATCTGCAGGAACACTTCAGAAGATAGAATTTTGAAGGAATGTTACTTATGCATCCCTTATCTCCAGAGCCAAGCTTCCAACATTCTAGAATGCAGGATATCAGGTCATAGGGATTACCAATCTCCAGTCCCAAGGATTCCTCTAAAACAATTTTCCTTCTAATACTAACTTTCCTCAAGTTCTCCTGAGTCCATTGAGTCTTTGCAAACAGAGGCCAAGTAATCATTTAGCTTCTTTACCATTTAGTATTCCCTATTATAAATCATTGAGTCTGTCTGTATTGGGCCCACTTTTGTCTTAGCCAAATGTTTGTTTATTATGTATCTTAAAATCTTTTCTAATCTGCTTTTGCTAGTTTACATTTATATCCTATTCTCCCTTTCTTGATTTGGTTCCTTGGCTCTTCGCATTCGAAAACCCACCAAATCCTCAGGTTTGCAGCTATTTCTAGCAACTTTACAGATCTTTTAATCTTGCACAATCTTTAACTTCCTTTGTTAGCTATGATTGACTGATATCTTTTTTTCCTTTCTGTCTTGAAGGGAAGTTTAGTTGTAGAATATTCAGTAATTCTTTAAAGACTATCCATTGTCTCTTCATACCTTTTAATGTATTTCCCCAATCCAATTCCGCTAATTTGCTCCCTATTTCCTTGATTTCCTCTGTTCAAATTCTGTATCTTGGGTTCAGATTGAATTGCGTTACTTTTGAGCAGAATGTCAAATTCAGTCATCTAGTTATTCATCTCTCAATTATTTTACAATGCAATTATTAGTTGGTCCTTTTTTATTACAATTTTGGATTCAGTTCCTCAGCATATTGGTATGGAAAACCATCTCTAACACATTCCAGAAGCTCATACGTTACATCATTAGTGCTTGTTTGGATCATCAGTTGCTGTTTCTTAATTCTGCTCAAATAGAATCATAGAACTGTGTAGCATGTAAATAAACCCTTCGGTCCAACTTGTCCATGCTGACCAGATTTCCTAAATTAATCTAATCCCATTAGCCAGCATTTGGCCTCTATCCCTCTAAGCTCTTCCTATTCATATATCTATCCAGATGTCTTTTAAATGCTGTAACTGCACCAGCCTCCTCCACTTCCTCTGGCAGCTCGTTCCATTCATGCACCATGCTCTGTATGGGAAAAAGTTGTCCCTTTGGGTGTCTCTCTCAAGTCTTTCCCCTCTCACCTTAAACCTGTGCTCTCTAGTTTTGGACTCTCCCTTCCCAGGGAAAAGACCTTGGCTAATTACCCTATCCATGTCCCTCATGAAATCACCCCTCAGCGTCCAACGTTCCAGGAAAAATAGCCTTAACCTATTAGTCCCCATCCAACTTAGGTGCAATCTGTCCTCCTTATACAGGTAATTTCTACCCCAGAAGAGATTCCAATGATCCAAAAATGTGAATCCTTCTCCCCTGCAGCAGCTCCTCAGCTATGCATTCATCTGCTCTATCCTCCTGTTCCTACCCTCACTAGCTCGTGGCACCAGGGATAATCCAGATATTACTACCCTTGACCTACTTTTTAAATAGCTGTGAAACTTCCTATATTGACGACTCAGAATCTCATCCTTCTTTTTCTTCCTGTCATTAGTTCCAATGTGTACAACATTCTCCTGCTGGTCCCTTTCCCCTTTGAGAAGATTCTGCACCCTCTCCAGGATATTCTTGAACCTGGCAGCAAGGAGGCAATGTAATGTTCTAATGCCTTGCTGTCAATCACAGAAACCTCCGTTTGCACCTCTGATTAGCGAGTCCCATTTCACAATCGATTGTTTGGCGCCTGAGATGTCCCTCATTACTCTAGAGCTAATCTCAGTACCAGAAACCTGAGCTGTCAGTACTACATTCTCCCAAGAGTCCATCACCACCTATATTTTCTAAAACAGCATACTTGTTTGAGATGGGGATAGATTCAGGAGACTCCTGCACTACCTGCCTACCTCTCCGACAGGTAACCCATCCACCTAACTGTATCTGCGGTTTTCCTACCTTCCTGCAACTGCCATCCCTCATACCTTCTACTCCTATGATTCCTCATTGCCTCTAACTGCGCTCGAACTGATCCATGCAATTCAACCAGATTTGTAACGAAACATACTTCCTGCAGACGTAATCATCAGTAACATGAAAACTCTCCCTAATCTCCTACATCCAACAAGAGCACATCACTATGAAAAGTCATCCATGTATGTTAACATTCTACATTCCAGAAAATAGCTCAGTCTTAATGTTCCAGGCTAACTTAGTAACTATGTTTTCTATTTTAAGTTTAATCAATTCAGATCTCAACAAAACACATAATCAGAAAAAAACACTCAATCACTTTTGCAGATTTACCAAAATAAAACCGTATGGTTACACTTTAAAATACCACACAGCTGTTCCCAAACTATAAACTCCCCTAAATAGGTTCCTCCAAGGTCAGCTGTGAATTTCACTGTTTATTTATTTTTCTTAGAATGAACTTCCACATCCAAAGGTACTTGAAACTGAATAGCAGAGGCAGCCAGCTGTGCAGGCTCATTTTTCTTTGTTTCACTTCTCACCGAGTCACTGCCTTTGTCTCTCATTCTCCTCTTAATGCCATTATTTTGATCTTTTGTTCCCAAAGTTCCAAAACAATGCAATAACTTTAAATTGCACATTTTGTTCTTCCAGTCTGAAGATCTTCCCTATCTAATGTACTATCCCATTCCTCGTCAGTGCAGCATTCTACCTTTTCCGTTTTTTGTTCCCGTTATTAATGTTCAATGCTGTTGAATATTCAGTTCCTCATCTTGGTCATTCTGTAGCCATGTTTCTTTAACGGCAATTGGATCATACCCCCCCATGTGTCTCTACTTAAATTATTTGCCTTGTTGCAAATATTACATGCAGGTACAGTGCCCTTAACATTTTCTTTTGTTTCATGTTATAGGCTTGGTTAATATTCCTAGTTGTGTCCTAACCTAAGCACTGTAAAAGTTGAGGATAACTTCCTTGCTTTTGACTACAATATTTCTACTTATGAAATCCAAAATTCCATGCACTTCACTAACAGCGCTCTCAATTTATCCTGACTCTATTATTAAATATGTTACCTGGTCCTTTTTGTCCTGCCAAACTTCATCACCTCTCAGTCCCCTCTATTCAATTTCAGTTATCATTTACTTGTCCATTCTGCGAGCTTGTCTGTGTCCTGTTACAGTCAACTGGTTTCATTCTCACTGTTTGCCATGCCTGTATTTCAATGTCCAAATTATTTACATATATTTGAAACCCACTGGTCTTCGTATTGATTGTGCTACATCCTCCTCTCTGAAAAATCACCATGTTTCCCGATTCAGTTTCTTTTCAGTTATGATCCCTAACAAGCCTGACAAATTGATTAGCATCTGGCTATGGGCCAGTCATCTTTTATTTTTGGTTTAAAGCAAGCAAAATTTGAGATGTCATACTGATTTAGAGAATAAAACCGCAGAGTCACCATTTTGAACAGCAAAATAAACTTTGCAAAGTTAAACAGTAAAACAATCTGTTACAGAATCTACTGAAAACAAAATATGCTGGAGATTGCAGGTCAGACAGCATCCATGGGGCGAAAGCCAAGTCACATTTAGAGTCTAGATGCTCCAATGGAAACCTTGGCTTCTTACTCTATGGATGCTGCCTGACCTGCCGTGATCTCGCGTGTGTGTTCTTCTCTAGCCTTCAGGATTTTACTTGAGATGAATGAGTAAAGCAGGGGAGGCAATGGCCTAGTGGTATTATCGCTGGACTATTAATTCAGAGACATGTTTGAATCCCACGACAGCAGATGGTGGATTTTGAATTCAATAAAAAATCTGGAATTAAGAGCGTGATGAGCATTAATCCATTGTCAATTGTCAGAAAACCCATCTGGTTCACTAATATTTTTTAGGGTGGGAAACTGTCATCCTCACTTGCTCTAGCCAACATGTGACTCCAGAGCCACAGTGATGTGCCTCACTCTTAGACTGCTTTCTGGACAGTTAGGGGCAATAAATGCTGGCCTTCCCAATGATGCCCTCATCCTGTGAATTAATTTTTAAAAAGTTGTGGTGTTGAAAATTCTACATACTGCACCTTAAGTAGCAAAGCAGACAAAACAAATCCCTTCAGGTTCTTAGGTGAACCTTCCCTGATAATGATGTGCTAATGAATCCCTGATCAAATGTTGTTTTAGGTAACTAGGATGAAAGTTGTGCATTTGATGCGGCCTGCATGGATTTTACCAAGGCTTTTGTTAAGGGTCCCCATAACAATAAGAAAATAAGAGCCCATTGGATCAAAGGCAAAGTGGCCCATTGCCACTCAGCCAGCTGTCAATCCATCAGCAGAGGATGATGGTAGAGAGATATTTGTGACTGAAAGTCTGTTTCCATTGAGCTCCACAAGATTAGGAGCTGTGCCATTACTTTTTGTCAGATGTCATCCATGGAGAGAGCGCTGTGATGAAGAGCCATCTAGGCTTGAATTGTTAGCTCGCTCTCCATGGATGATGTCTGACTGGCTGTGATCTCCAGCATTTGTTGTTTTCAGTACAGCTTCCAACATCAGTAATTTGCTCCTCCATTGCTGTTTGTGGTGCACATTTAATGCTTTGGACCTAAGCATAGAGATATGATTTAAGATGTTTCCTTGAATAGAAGGAGAACCATAAACTGCAGGAGGAAATCAGGGGACTGGTCAGGTGGGCCAGACAGTGGTAATTGAAATTCAACCTGGGTGAAGTGTTTGTGTAATGATGAAAGATATGGATAGGCTGAGGATGTTTTCCTTAAAGCAGTGAAAGTTGAGAGGGACCTGATGGAATATATAAGATTGAGGGGCATGGATTGGGTGGATAGGAAAGTACAGTTTTCCATTAGTTGAGTCAATAACCAAGGTGTGTAGATTTAAAGTGAGAGATAGAAGGTTAAGAAGATAGTTCAAGATCATTGTTTCACCCAAAGATGGTGGAAGTCTGGACCCCTCTACCTGAAGAGTCAGAAGTTCATTTTCAGTGACTGCCAGGATTATGGGTCAAGAGCTGGAAATGGCATTAATATAGTCAGATCTCTTGTTGACTGATTTAGACAGGATGGGCTGAAGGCTGGTATCTAGATCTATCCTGGGACAGGCTAAGCAAAGATATGCCAGCGAATTCCTAGAGGCCTGGCACTCCAACCACAACGCCATAAACACACAGATCTAGATACCATCTATCAACCCCTCAGAAAATAAACAGGAAATGACATCACCACAAACACCAGGAACCCCCCACCTAGGACAAACATATAAATAGAAAGCAGGAGACAACAGCTTCGCTTCACTTGGAGGTCGCCACTGATTATGTTACCTAGCCAGATAATAAAATGTCTGGATATCAAACCTACAGCCCAGCGAGCAAAGCTACACCCTAAACCTCAACCTGAGCTACAAACCTTGCATAGAACAACTAGTATTTACTCAAAGACAAGCCAGTCTTTTAAACTGTAATGAATTTATTATTGCATTTATGGGAAAAGTCCAATTAAATTTGGTGCAAACTTTGCACTGTTATCTAGCAGAATGCAATTGTGGAGCAGAACGACCCTGAATGCTGGTTTATACAATCCAAATATCTGTGAACAGTTAACATCGACTTTGTCTAAAGTGTCCATTTTGCACATTTCCCAAAGATGATTCATTCTGGAAAATGTGGACCATGGATGTTTAGCATGAAATGCTGCTGCCTTTTAGCTGACACATGACGTTGGATCATTTATTTAAAAAATAGTAATAAAAGGACAATTCTTTAAGCAGTGCTCAGGATTAAAAAAAATAAATCTAGTGAATGCTAGTTGATCAATGTTGGTAACAAACTCATAGGGTTAGACAAGTGAAGGCAGCTAGTAGTGAAATGATTAAAAAAATTGGAATATCCAAGTAGCCAGAATTAAAGGAGCATGCAAATCTTGCTGTGTAGCAGCAGGTTTATTTTCCCCAAGGACCGGAGAGGGAGTGAGAGATATGACTGATGGTAGTTTAACCTGGTGGTCACCACACCTGAGGCAAGGGGAGAGTTCCATTCTCATACAATCTCCCAATATAAGTGTGCAATAGCTGCACCATTTAAACTAATGGGGCTTGACTTATGTTATAGTTAATGCAGGTCAGGAAAGATCATGTACTACAGGTAACGGTTTAAAGTTTTCAATCGTGTTAAAGCTTATTCATGTTGGAGAAATGCGTTATAGCAGAATCGACTGTTTATGATAACCTTAACTAGTACAAATATATGCAATCATAGTCATACAGCACAGGAACAAACCATGCAGTCCAACTCTTGGGCACCCACAGATGCCCTGATCTGCACTAGGCCCAGTTGCCAGCATTTGGCTTGTTTCCTTCTGAACCCTTTCCTATTCATATACCCATCTAGGTGCCCTTTCAATGTTGTTATTGTCCCAGCCTCCACCACTGTTCCATACCGCTTGTTCCATAAACCCACCTGTGTGGAAAAAGTTGCCCCTCAGGACCTTTTTTAAATCTTTCCCCTTTTACCTTAAACATATGCTGTTTAGTATTGGACTCCCACACCCTAGGAAAAACACCATGGCTATTCACCCTATCCATGCCCCTCATAATTTTATGCATTGGGTGAGAAATTTAAAATTGAGATGTTGCTAATTCTGGTGCCAACCAGATTTGTGTGTGTAAAGATTTGTATCGCAGATATTGGTATGGTTGGCCAACTTTTTTTACACAGGGTGGTATGCATATGGAATGAGCTACCAGCAGAACATAGAACATTACAGCGCCGACCTGTCATACCAATCTGAAGCCCATCTAACCTACACTATTCCATGTACGTCCATATGCTTGTCCAATGACGACTTAAATGTACTTAATGTTGGCGAGTCTACTACCGTTGCAGGCAAAGCATTCCATACCCTTACTACTGAGTAAAGAAACTATCTCTGACATCTGTCCTATATCTATCACCCCTCAATCTAAAGCTATGCCCCCTCGTGCTCACCGTCACCATACTTGGAAAAAGGCTCTCCCTGTTCACCCTATCTATGTCTCTATTAAGTCACCTCTCAATCTTCTGCTCTCCAACGAAAATAGCCTCAAGTCCCTCAGCCTTTCCTCGTAAGATCTTCCCTCCATACCAGGTAACATCCTAGTAAATCTCCTCTACACCCTTTCCAAAGCTTCCACATCCTCCTTATAATGCGGTGACCAGAACTGTACACAATACTCCAAGTGCGCCAGTGTTTTGTACAGCTGCAGCATAACCTCATGGTTTAGTAAATCTCCTCTACACCCTTTCCAAAGCTTCCACATCCTCCTTATAATGCGGTGACCAGAACTGTACATATACTCCAAGTGCGCCAGTGTTTTGTACAGCTGCAGCATAACCTCATGGTTCTGGAACTCGATCCCGCTATTAATAAAAGCTAAAACACTGTGATGCCGCCTTAATAAGCCTGTCAACCTGGGTAGCAACTTTCAAGGATCTATGTACATGGACACTGAGCTCTCTCTGCTCATCTACACTACCAAGAATCTTACCATTAGCCCAGTACTCTGCATTCCGGTTACTCCAACCAAAGTGAATCACCTCTCTCTTGCCCGCATTAAATTCCATTTGCCACCCCTCAGCCCAGCTCTGCACCTTATCCATGTCTCTCTCTAACCTGCAACATCCTTCAGCACTATCCACAACTCCACCGACCTTCGTGTCATCCGCAAATTTAGTAA
>NC_057712.1:131362475-131380817 GCF_004010195.1 Chiloscyllium plagiosum
GTCCCTGCTCTAACCATGTCTCCAAAATGGCCACAACATTGAAGTCCCAGGTACCAACCCATGCTGCAAGTTCACCCACCTTATTCCGGATGCTCCTGGCGTTGAAGTAGACACACTTCAAACCAACTTCTTGCTTGCCGGTGCCATCTTGCATTCTTGAAACTTGATTTCGGACCTCCCTACTCTCAACCTTTTCTGTACTCAAACTAAAATTTTGGTTCCCATCCCGCTTCCGGGTTAATATAAACCCACCCAAATAGCATTAGCGAATTTCCCCCCCCCAGGATATTGGTACTGCTCTGGTTCAAATGAAGTCCATTCTGCTTGTAGAGGTCCTACCTATCCCAGAAAGAGTCCCAATTATCCAGGATTCCAAAACCTCCCCCCTGTAGCAACGTGTTCAACTCCTCCCTCTCCGTATTTCTCGCCTCACTAGCACTTGGCATGGGCAACAAACCAGAGACAACAACTCAATTCGTCCTAGCTCTAAGCTTCCATCCTAGCTCCCTGAATTTCTGCCTTAAATCCCCATTTCTCTTCCTACCTATGTCGTTGGTACCTACGTGGACCACGACTTGGGGCTGCTCCCCCTCCCCCTTAAGGATCCCAAAAACACGATCGGGGATATCAAGAACCCTGGCACCTGGGAGGCAACACACCAACCGTGAGTCTCCAGTCCCCCCAGAACCTGCTATCTGTTCCCTTAACTATGGAGTCCCCAATGACGTCTACTCTGCTCCTCTTTCCCCCCTTCCCTTCTGAGCAGCAGGGACAGACTCTGTGCCAGAGCCCTGTGCCCCACTGCTTTCCCTTGGTAAGTCGTTCCCCCGCCCCCCCAAACCGTATCCAAAACGATATACTTATTGTTGAGGGGAATGGCCACAGGGGACCCCTGCACTGCCAGCCGGTTCCCTTTCCGTCCCCTGACTGTGACCCATCTGCCTTTTTGTTATACCTGAGGAGTGACTACCTCCCTGTAACTCCTCTCAATAACCCCCTCTGCCTCCTGAATGATCCAAAGTTCATCCAGCTCCAGTTCCCTAAAGCGGTTTTCGAGGAGCTGGAGTTGGGTGCACTTTCCGCAGATGTAGTCAGCAGGGACATTAGTGGTGACCCTTACCTCCTACATTCTGCAGGAGGAACATTCAACTGCCCTCACCTCCATTCCCACGCGTTACCTTACCAATCTGGCGCACAGAACCTCTTTTTTTTGGTTAGAGGAGGAGGATGGGTGGGAGACACTGTGACTAGTGTTTCTGGTAACGCAACCACACAGATATGACCTCCTAGAAGTCCTTCGCTCCTCCCTCGCGCCTCTCAGCAAATGGAGGCCCCGACGCCTGATATAAGAAGTAGTGAGTTGGGTACGTTATCAACATTTGAAAGGCATTTGGACAAATACATGGATAGGAAAGGTTTAGACTGATATGGGCCAAGTGCAGGGAAATGGGGTTAATGTGGATGGACCAGTCTGCGCTGAAGGTTCTGTCTCCATGCTGTAGGACTCTGTGATGGTTTCAATTCCTGGCACACTGGCACTAGTAGTGGGGCATACAGGGAGCTGTACCACTGAGATGCATGTGACCTAAATGCTACAGCTGTAATGTTAAAAGATTAAATGGGAATATCTCTCTGGACATTAATGTAATATTAAACTGCACTGTCTTTGCGTCAGGGTGACAATCATGAAAGAATGTGGATGATCGTTCTTTATAATTCACACTTCACTTAGACAGTTATTTGCTACTACTCTCCTGCTATTGGCAAGTTAAACTATTATTCAATCTCTTCCATCCAGAAATGCTTTCTGGCCATCCCTTGAAGCTAGGTATGCAGCGCCTGCATTATCTTGTGGAATCAGAGTCTGGAAATGGTCTGCATAATGATTCCCCAGGATAAGGGCATGAGCATTTGCAATATCTCTTGAGGATAACCTCATCCTACCATTGTACCTGGGGTAACATGTGACTGAGGGAGTGGCTGGGGAGCTTTTCTTGAGTGGCATGTGACACTGGGGGAGTGGCCAGAGTATCTGTGAGCATGACCAACTGACCTGTACAAAGGGGATGTGTCTTTGTTCAGGGTCTCACTTTGACTTGACCTCACACGCTTGCAAGAGGGGTCAAAGGGGTCACCTAGCTTGTTCAGGCTTTAATAAACTTCAACTGTTGGCAGAAGTTGGTGTTTGCGAATTGTATCTCGTGTGTGAAACCTCAACCATCTCCTGTCAAATCACAGAACTAAACCTGTTGAGAGAATTTAAGTAGTGTTAGGGATATTCGGAAAGTTAAACAGCCAACACAGGCAAAAGGGCCAGGTAATGAAGGTCAGCGTGACGAGTGGGGAGTGCACCTGCAAATTAGCTCAGAGTAAGGAACAACGGTGAAAATAAAATTGAAAGTGTAATTAACAAATTGCATTGATAGCAGAAATAAGTGCATTTTATAAAAGCAAATAGCTGCAGAAATAGGGAATAATAACCAAGTGCTAGAAAATCTCAGGGAAAATGCAACTAAAGAGTAAAGAGCATTTAACATTTCAAGTCCAATACAGCTCCTCTCTGGAGCTTGTTAAAAGGCACATGTAGTTGTAAGGTGACCAGGGCTGGCATGTGAACACATTATTGACTAAAGGACAAGATTGGTGCAACAGTGAGAAATTACCTTGGTTCAGAAGTTCAAGAAAGGGAATCAGTTTGGATGGAAAAGTGTGATGAAATGAAGGCATAATGGTTAATCCCCTGGGACATGGGCTTAAATCTCACCATGGCAGCTGGTAAAATTTAAATTCCATCTGGAATAATATAAATCTGGAAGTTAAAGCTCATCTCCATGATGGTGACAATTATCGTTATAAAAAACAATCTGGCGTACTAAAGTTCTTTAAGGAAGAAATCTGCCATCCTTGTCTGAGCTGCCATTCACGTATGTCTAATCTTGTAGCATGTGGTACTGCCCTCTAGAAATGTCAGTTTAGGCCAATTTGCATACATCCCATAAACAAATTTAAAAACAAAACAAATTAAAGACCACATTCTAGGACATCATCTATTGCTATAATGTGATAACATTTCACCTTGTACTGGAGCCCCTTTATATCAATAAAAGCAAAATACTGCAGATGTTGAAATCTAAAATAAAGTGCTGGCAAAATTCAGCAAATCTGGCTCCTGTTTTCCCTACTTTACAACAGTAACTACTTTGGCTGTAAAATACTTTGATAAATGCAAATATTTTTATGATGTTTTGTAATATGTTAATACATTAAAGATGCAATATAAATACAGGCTGTTTAGAAGAGTTATCACTCTTCTGGGATGCTGATGGTGTCAGTTACAAAGCATCAGTTGACTTGTAACAGCAACTTCTATGTTCCAAGCTTCCTGGTGCAACTTCTACACTATTTTGAAACTTGCAGTACATTCTAGATATTTTCCTCCATAGGCAATAAAAATGCTTGTTTATCCTATCTAAAGAAAATATAAAAGTTGGTTTGCAATGGATACTTTTAAGGTGTTAAAATAGTGCAATAGTAAAATGCCAGCATTCAATTTGATACAACTGAGGCTATACTGTCACTCCAGTGCCACTACTTCCCAGTTATACAGTCATAGAGATGTACAGCACAGAAACAGACCCTTTTGGTCCAACTTGTCCATGCCGACCAGATATTCCAACCCAATCTAGTCCCACCTGCCAGTACATGGCCCATATCCCTCCAAACCCTTCCTATTCATATACCCATCCAAATGCCTCCTAAATGTTGCAATTGTACCAGTTTCCACCACTTCCTCTGGCAGCTCATTCCATACACGTACCAACCTCTGTGTGAAAAAGTTGCCCCTTAGGTGTCTTTTATATCTTTCCCTCTCCTCCTAAACCTTTGCCCTCTAGTTCTGGACTCCCCGACCCCAGGAAACAGACCTGGTCCCTCAAGATTTTATAAACCTCTATAAGGTCATCCCTCAGCTGCAAAAAGTTGCCCCTTAGGTGTCTTTTATATCTTTCCCTCTCATCCTAAACCTTTGCCCTCTAGTTCTGGACTCCCCGACCGCAGGAAACAGACCTGATCCCTCAAGATTTTATAAACCTCTATAAGGTCATCCCTCAGCTGCCTCCGCTCCAGGGAAAACAGCCCGAGCCTATTCAACCTCTCCTTCTCGTTCAAATGCTCCAACCCTGGCAACATCCTTAAATCTTTTCTGAACCCTTTCAAGTTTCACAACATCTTTCCGGTAGGAAGGAGACCAGAATAGCACACAATATTCCAACAGTGGCCTAACCAATGTCCTGTACAGATGCAACATGACCTCCCACCTCCTGTACTCAATTCTCTGACCAATAAAGGAAAGCATACCCAATGCCGCCTTCACGATCCAATCTACCTGTGACTCCACTTTCAAGGAGCTATGAACCTGCACTCCAAGGTCTCTTTGTTCAGCAACACTCCCTAGGACCTTACCATTAAGTCCTGCTAAGATTTGCTTTCCCAAAATGCAACACCTTGCATTTATCTGAATTAAACTCCATCTGCCACTTCTCAGCCCATTGGCCCATTTGATTGAGATCCCATTCTGATCTGAGGTAACCTTCGCTGTCCACTGCACCTCCAATTTTGGTGTCATCTGCAAACTTACTAACTATACCTCCTATGCTCACATCCAAATCATTTATAAAAATGATGAAAAGTCGAGGACCCAGCACCGATCCTTATGGCACTTCACTGCTCACAGGCCTCCAGTATGAAAAACAATCCTTCATCACCACCCTCTGTCTTCTACCTTTGAACAGTTACAACCAAAACAACTTGTTTTCCAAGATGACTGATTAAATACCTTATCTGAATTTATTTTTAATTGAAGAGTCTTGCAAGTAGCTAGGTTTCTTAACAAACAGAATAATTGTTTTAGTATCAAAACAAAACTCATTCAATAAAGATGCAATAGTTGCTTAACTTGGATATTCAGTAATTTAGACGTATAAATACTTTTCTCTTTAAATAACCCCAAAACACACGCATATGTTTCCACTGTGATTCACTTTTGCCAGAAAATGTTTTCTTTTTAATGCTGGTTATTGTTAAGGCAATAAAGAATAATAAGGCAAATGTTCCAAAATCTGTTGATCTGATGTTCTCGCACATGTGGTCAGGCTCGAATTTGTACCCACAGTTCTTGCTTTCACAAACAGCATTCCTGAGCAAGCTGTATTGAGATCTTCCTCCAATCATGCTTTGAGAACCATAGGATCATACAGTATAGAAGATGCCCTTTAACCCACTGTGTACTGCCAGAAATACTGTAATAACTACACCTGTCCCACTTTCCAGCACTAGGTCCATAATCTTAAATGTTATGAGTCTTCAAGTACTCATCCAAACACTTTTAAAAGGTTGTGAGGTTTCCCACCTCAATTGCCCTCCTATGCAGTACATTCCAGATCTGTACCACCCTTTAGTTAGAGCTTTTCCTCAAATCCCCTCTAAACCTCCTGCCATTCACCTTAGAATTATGCCCTTTTTTATGACAGGATGGACATCTGTTTTCTGTCCATCTTGTCCGTGCCCCTTATCATATACACCTCTTTCAGGCCCACCTCAACCTTCTCCGATCCAAAGAAAACAACCCAAGCTTATCCAGCCTCTCTTTTGGGCCGAGATGATCCATCCCAGGATCCTCCATCCTGGTGAATCTCCTCTGCACCCCCTCCATGACGGTCTGATCTTTCCTATAGTGTAGGGACCAGAACTGCATGGGACCCCAGCTGTGGCCTAACCAAAGTTCTGTACAGCTCTGACATGACCTCCCTGCTCTTTGTAATCTATGCCTGGACTGCTATAGGCAAGAGTTCTGTATGTTAACTTAACCACCCTGTTAACCTGTCCTGCCATCTTTAGTGATCTGTGAACAAGCAACCAAGATCCCTCTGTTCCTTTGAGCTTCCTGGTGTCTTGCCATTCATTGAGTACTCGCTTGCCTTGTTCCTTCTTCCAAAGTACATCACCCTCACATTTATCAGTGTTACATTTCATCTGACAATCTGACTATGTTCGGAAAATAACACCTCTTCCTCACCTTCAAACACCTGGCCGATCTTTGTGTCACCTACAAATTTATTTATCGTCTCCCCTGTACATTCTCAACTAATCTTTATGAATAAGGCACTCAGCACTGGTCGCAATTGTTTCATTCTGAACACAACAGCATTATAGTGTCATCGAATTTGCAGTACAGAAGGAGGCCATTTGAAGGAGGCTATTGTGGCTGCACTGGATCTCAAAAAGCTAGTCCCATTCTCCAGCCCTATCTCTCCCCTTTAAATTTATCACTTTAAGGTTTATATCTAGCTTTCTTCTGAAACCTGCTGTGGAATCCACCACCTACACTTTCCAGGCAGTATATTCCAAATCCTAATGACTCCTTGGGTAAAGAAGCTTCTCATCTCATTTCTAGTTCTCAAGCTGACAGTCTTGAAATTGTGCCACCTAGTTAATGACATACGAACTAATGGAAACATATTCTTCTTTACCCTGTCAAAATTGACCAAAATTATGAACAGCTGAATAAGATCACCTCCTCTTCTCTGCTCCAAGAAGAATAAGGCCATTTTCTCTCATCTTTCATTGCACATAAAATCCCTCGTCATTCTAGTAAATCTCCTTTGCGCACATCCTTAACATCCTTAAATAAGGTGCCCAGAACTCTGTTGGTTGGAGTCATACCCGGCACATAGGAAGGTGGTTATGTTTGTTGGAGGTCAGTCATCTCAGCTGAACGATATCTCTGTAGGTGTTCCTCAAGGTAGTGTCCTAAGCCAACCATCTGCAGCTACGTCATAAATGACTTTGCATCCATTATAAGTTCAGAAATGGGGACATTCGCAGATGATTACATAATATTCACCATTCACAACTCCTCAGATACTGAAGCAGCCAATGTTCAAATGCAACAAGATCTGGATAATAAGTGACAAATAACATTTGTGCCACAAAAATGCCTAACAATAACCAGCTGCAATCGATAATTTAACCACCATCCTTTCACATTCAGTCGCTTCACCATGACTGAATCCCTGGCCATCAACATTCTGGGGTTGTCATTGACCAGAGACTCACCACATAAACACAGTAGCTACAAGAATAACGTCACAAAGTGTGGTGCTGGAAAAGCACAGCCGGTCAGGCAGCATCTGAGGAGCAGGAAGTCAATGTTTCAAGCATAAGTTTTTCATCATGAAGAACTTATGCTCGAAACGCTGACTCTCCTGCTTGGGTGCTGCCTGACCCACAGGTTTTTCCAGCACCACACTTTTTGACTGATCTCCAGCATCTGCAGTCCTCCCTTTCTCCTACAGTAGCAAGAGGCTGGGAATACTGCAGCGAATAACTCATCTCCTGACTCCTGAAAGCCTGTCCACCATCTAAAAGGCGCAAGTCAGGAGTGTGATGGAGTACTCCTCACTTGCTTGAATGCAGCCCCAACAACACGCAAGAAGCTTGACACCATCCAGAGCAAAGCAGCTGCTTGATTGACACCACGTCCACAAGTATCTATTCCCTCCACCACTGGCGCTCAGCAACAGCAGTGTGTACAACCGACTAGGTGCATTGTAGAAATTCACCAAAATTCTTTAGTACCTTCCAACCCCCATGACCGCTTCCATCTGGAAGGACAACGGCATCAGATATGTGGGAATGACACCACCTACAAGTTCCCCTCCAAGCCACTGACCATCTTGACTTGAAAATGTATTGCCATTCCTTCACTGTCATTTAGGCAAAATCCTGGAATTCCCTCTGTAACAGCATTGTGGCTCTGCCCACAGCACATGGACTGCAGCAGTTTAAGAAGGTAGCACACACTGCCACCTTCTTGATGGGTACTTAGAAATGCTGGCCAACCAGTAATGCCTGTGTCTCACGAGAATAAAACGTTTCTTTTCAATCTCTCTCGCACACTCTCCAATACTCTTTCATCCTTCCTATTGTGTGATTTCTGAACTGTACACGTTATTTCAGCTAAGGCCTAACAAGTGTCTTCTATAATTTCAGCAGCACAACCTTGCTCTTATGCTCTCTGCCCTCAGTAATAAAACTGAAGATAAGACAGTCTATGCTTTTTATTAAGTGCTCCATCCATCTGTTCTACTGCCTTCCATTCTCTGTATGCAGATACACTCCAGTCCCTCTACTCTTGCAGATCCCTCTTTAGACTTGTACCCCTGATGTCATCTGTCCATGTTCTTCCAACCAAAATCTATCACTTCAATTGAATCCCCATTAATGCATTCATTGAGTCAGAGATCTACATTAAAAAGGCCCTTCAGCCCATTGTGCCTGTGCTGCTGAAAAACCATTTACTTAACTGTTCTAATCCCATTTTCTTGCACTTGGCCCAGAGCCTGATATGCCCTGGCATTGCAAGTGTTTAGGTGTGCATGCACTTCTTAAATGTTATGAAGATTTCTGCCTCTCTTGTTGACAGAATTCCAGATTCCCACTATGCTGTGGGTGAAAAGATTTTTCCTCACATCTCCTCTAAACATTTTACCTCTCCATCTCTGTTGTCATTGCACCTTTCATCAAGAGGAAAAGTTGCTCCCTGTCTATCCTTTCAATGTCCTTCATAATTTTATACAAGTCAACAGAGATGTACAGCACAGAAACAGACCCTTTGTTCCAACTCGTCCATGCAGACCAACTATCCTAAATAAATCTAGTCCTATTTGACAGTATTTGTTCCATATCCGCCTGAACCTTTTCTATTCATATGCCCATCCAGATGCCTTTTAAATGTTGTTATTCTGCCATCCTCCTCTTCTCCCTCTGGCAGCTTGTTCCATAGATGCACACCCTCTGCATGACAAAGTTGCCCCTTCGGTCCCTTTTAAATCTTTTCCCTCTCATCTTAAACCTATGCTCAGTAGTTCTGGACTCCCCATTCCCAGGGAAGAGATCTTGCCTATTTACCCTATCCATGCCCCTCATGATTTTATAAACCTCTCTATGGTCACCCCTCAGCCTCTGGCACTCTCGGGGAAAACAGCCCTAGCCTATTCAACCTCTCCCTATAGCTCAAACTCTCCAACCCTAGCAACATCCTTCCTATAATGGGGAGACCAGAATTGCATACCAGTATTCCAGTAGTGGAATAACCAATGTCCTATACAGCTGCAACATGACTTCCTAACTGCTATACTCAATGCACCGACCAATAATGGCAAGTATACCAAACGCTGCCTTCAACCTGTGATCTGCTTTCAAGGAACAATGAACCTGCATTCCAAGTCTCTTTGTTCAGTAACATGTCCTCTCATGTCCTCTGTTCCTCTTCTCTGCACCCTTTCCAATGCACACTCATTCCTCCTATAATTTGGATTCCATAACTGCAGGCAAAACGGTAGCTGCGGCCTAACCTATGTTTATATATTTCCAGCATAACCTCAAACAAAAACAGAAGTTGCTACAAAAGCTCAGCAGGTCTGGCAGCATCTCTAAAGAGAAATCAGAATTAACTTTTTGGGTCTGGTTAACCCCCTACCCATTTCAATGCATTAAAAAACTGACCTGGATATATTTGAGGAACTCTGCTCCCTATAAACCTTTCGCATTATGACTACCCCAATTAATGTTGAGATGGTTGAAATCTCATACTACCACTATCCTATTACATCAAAATTTCCCTGAAATTTGTCTAGATATCTGATCTTCTGTTCCTCTTGAACGGTTAGACATATAGTACGTTCACAGCAACATGCTCCTTTTTCGTTTTTAAATTCTATGTCCATTGATTTGTCAGTGTAATTTTCAAATTCTATACTGTGCTTTCAGTTTACAATGCTTTCAAATTTTGTATCAACTACAAACTTGCTACACTTTCATTCCTCCTTATCCACAAGGGTTTGGTTCCTGAGAATCCTGGGAATGGTGAAATTCACAAGTGTGGAGCTTGTTTAAAAATAGGTTAAAAATTGCAGATACTCAACTTTTGCCTGTGGATGTTGAATCTTGGTCTTTTTTGGATGTGGATAGGTGAATTCATGCTTTGTGATTTCAGATGTAGTGGATTTTACTGTATATCAAGTGAAGCGGGGGGCTCAATATAAGTCCTGGGCAAACCAACTACAAACTTTGCATTGGCCCAAAAAATATTCATTGACCAATTTCTGTTCCGTATCCCTTAGCCAATTTTGTATGTACATTGCAGCTGTCCCTTTTATTCCATAAGTTATGACTTTTCTGGCATTTGTTGTGTGGCAAGGCATCAAATGGCTTCTGTAAGTCCTTTTGTACCATAGCAATAGTATTAGCCTGATCAACCCCTTCTCTTATCTCTTCACACATCTCTATCAAATTAGTTCAACATGATTGCTCCTTAGAAATATATTGGCTGTCTTGCTCAACCTACCTTTTTCCATTTGACTGCTAACTCTACACGGAGTAATTGTTTCGCAATGTTTCCCACCCCTGAAATGAAACTGACTGGTCTGTAATTGTTGGTCTTCACTTTGCACTATTGAACTATTATGTCATACTTGCAATTCTTCAGTCTTCTGGCTTTTCCCCTGAGTGTCGGGCAGTCTGAAATATTATTACTAGTGCTACTGCAATTTCCATGCTCTTCAAAGTCCTTGGATCCATCCAATCCAACATTAATGACTTGTCAGCTTGAAGTGCCAACAATATATCCAACACTTCCTCCTTCTCAAATTTTGTGTCCTTCCAGTTTCATTCTCTGACACAATGACCTGAATAGCATCCATTTCCTTGGCATTTACTTATGTATTTATTTAGTACCTCGTGCCCCTCTGCCTCCATGTGTAAATCTCCCTTTTGATCCCTGATCAGCCGTACTCCCCTTTTTACCTGTCTTTGTTGAGATATGCCTTTGGAGACTTTGACAGGCTTCGGAGGGTCTCATGTACTTTGTCTCCTTCTAATGTTGGTTTATCCTTAATTAGAGGGTGAGGAATTGTGTTTTAAGGATTTGGCTTTTTAAAAAAAAATTCATCAGTTCAGTTCCAAGCATATTTTTCTCTGGATGAGGGCAGGTTGTGCGGTGGCTGTCTGAGAGATGTGGTGAAGAGATGGTGGATCCTGATTCTACATTTATTCAATTATTTTTATTTTTAGGTTTTCTGGCACCAGTTGAATAGAACATACTGGGTGCACTGGCACATGATCGAGATCATTGGGGATGGAACAAGTGGACAGGTGGAGAAGGAATCACAGGAAAAAGCCTCATTGCTGGCTGAACACCTTAAACTAACAACAGGTAACGGTATCCACAAATAAAACATGCGAAAGATGCAACTTACCTTGAAGTTCCCTGCAACATTACCATATGTTGCTATCTTTTAGAATTCAGAGATAATCGGGAAATGATTAAGATTTGATGACAATTGTAGCTGAAGGTGTTGTAGTTCTCATTAGGTGTTATTTTTGAATGTAGAATTTGATGATCTGATATATGGAGAGATCTTCTTCTGAGGAGAGGTTGAGTAGGTTGCACCTATACTCATTGGAGTTTAGAAGAATGAGATTGAGAGGATTACAGTTTAGGATCAGTTAGGTTCCTGTGAAAATGAAAGTTGGTAAGATACAGAAGCCTTGGATGACAAGAAATTGTGAGCACTATCACAGTTTTAGAAAGCTGAAGGCAACAGAGCCCTTGAGGAATGCAAGCGATAGCAGGAAAGCGCTCAAAGAAGCAGTTAGTGTTAAAAGGGGCCATGAAATGTGTTTAGCAAACAGAATTAAGGAAAATCTCAAGGTATTTTATGTATATAAAGGACAAGAGGGTAGTCAGAGAAAGGGCAGGTTCACTCAAGGATGAAGGGAATTTGTGTGGAGTCAAGGATTGGGTGAGGTTGTTACTGAACACTTTGCATCAGTATTCAAAGGAGAAGGACATGGTGGGTGGTCAGTCTAGAAAGGGGTATGTTGATATTCTTGGGCATGTCATTTGTAGGCCAGACAAGGTGAGGACAGCAGATTTCATTCCCTAAAGAGCATTAGTAAACCATAAAGGAGAGATAAAAATTTCCTGTGTGGGATTGTAAATACACTGCAAGAGCAGTTATTGAAACAAATAGTGGTGTCAAAGCCAAGGGGCAGAAGGATCAAGAAGGTTGCTGATACCCTTGAGCTGTTCAACTTGTGAAAAAGTATTTTGTTAAACGCTTAATGTGATGAAAGATGAAATGAAACTGATCATACGGCTTTGTAATGGAATGAGTCAGTGCTACTCCAAAGGATGATGATGGTGGGAATTAGCGAGGTCAAGAATGGTTAGATTCTCTCTTTTGGATATGGTCATTGCCTGGTACTTGTAGCATTAATATTATTTGCCACTTACTCTGGAACTCTGTTCTGTTCCGAGTGACTCAGTTCTGCTGCTTCATCTATCTATCTTCAATTTATATTTTGTTTTCCTTCGTATTTGAATGCTGTTGCACAGTGAACAATTTGGTTTGAATTACTATTGTGGTCCCTTCATTATTTTGAAAGTGACTTGACCTATCTCAAACACCAATTTTTTTTTTTCAACAAAACCATTTTGATGCTAGCGAATTGAGAATCTCCTCACTCTTTCAAAGCTGTATTACATTTTTCAAAATATTGTTTTCCAGTTGCCCAGACGTTTTTCCATAAGCCGCCAGGTGGACTGTACTCGCTGCCTTATCTGTCAGAGAGCATTGCTGAAGATTCCTCAACACTCAGCCGCTCAGAGTGGTGGGAGGTGCTTTTCTTCATCAAGAAATTGGAACCAAAACAGCAGCAGGAAGCTATTGATATCATTAGACAGAACTTGGAAGATCAGGTCAGAACGGAGTGATGGCTGAAAGCCAGGAGATGCATGGTTTGAGATCCAAAGTTTGACTGTATCAACACAAATCTAGAATGTCAGTGCTGCTGCAATTCACCACCTTGCCAATTTAATGTGACATTCTATGGTGATCATATTAGTTTTGCTGCCCTAAGTCTGTTGTCTCCTTTCCTGACAGCAATGTGTTGTCTGCACCAAATGAACTGCAGGAGTTCAAGAAAGCAGCTCACCACCACCTAAACAGCACCTTGGGATGAACAATAAATGCTGACCCAGCCAACAGGATATTCAACTGTGGGACTTGGGCAATAGACTCTAATGCTGTAACGTAACTTTTAAATCTCACACTTGGCAACAGATTTGCAAAATGCAGTCAGCAGCTGGGACCCTGGCTGATTGTCTTCCACGGCCCAAAAACAAATTCAGGATCTGAGCCCTTTTAATTTTTTTTGGACACTCAAAATGTGTGTATCACCAGATGAGCATTTGTTGTAAATCCTTAATTGCTCTCGAAGGTGTTGATGAGCTGCCTTTTTGATAGACTGTATCCATCTGGTCAGACTTTTCCTGTAGAGCTGTATTTAGTTTAATATTGCATGTTTGATAGAAGTGAGTGACACTCGGGCCATTCTGAAAGGCAGTTGAGAATGAACCATTTCACTTTAGATCTAGAGTTTGCGTGGAGCCCAGCCCAGGTTAAGAAGTAACAGATTTCAGCAAGGCAGGTGATGGCCAAGTGCAATTATTGATCAAATATTAATCCAGAGACAGGCGAGTGTTTTGGGGGGCCAGGATTTGAATCCCACCGTGACAGATTGAGTCTAATGATGACCATGAAATCATTGATTGTTTGGAAAAATCCACCTAGTTCACTAAACCACTTACTTGATCTGGCTTATGTGTGACTCCAATGTGGTTGACTCTTAATTGCCTTCTGGGCAATAAACACTGGCATGGCCTGCGACACCACATTCTCAATGAAAATGTAAACACGTTGATGAATAAGGTGGCTTTTAATGAGTGCACTAGTTTTATGACCACTATTATCTGTGTTAGCTCTTTAGTTCAGTCTTATTTATTTTAGTGTAAATTCCCCAGCTGCCGTGTTGGTTTATGACTTCAATTCTGCTGGCTCATTATTCCTGCCCACAGGATCATAGTAATACAACAGAAATGCTACCATGTACAGTGTAACAGCCCTCATGTCTCACTGGTTTGGATCAGAAAGCTGTGGAGGCTGGGTATTTTGACCCATTTGACTCAGTGCTTCACTTTGTGTGAAGTGTAGAATAAAAATGTTTGAATCAAAAACTTTATTATATTTCATCAAAGTTAAAATAATCATGAAGTGTCATGTAATGTTAGAGATATCAGCATGTTGTTATTTATTTAGAATAGGAGTTGTCAATTGCCAGTAAGGTTTGAGTCTGTTTTGAATCTCTTCTGCAGATTTCAGTAATGGATGAGAGTGTGTTGATTCAGTTGACTGTACCATCAGAGCTTGCACAGAAGCTGCTTCAGTTCTTGAGACCGTTTTGCCCTTCAGCCTACCTGAATGACTTGGAGTGTTCTCACGTTTACACTAAACACTACTTAAAGAAGAAAAGGCTGGACCAGGACAACTTCTCAAGTGTATTAACCAATATGGAGTATGTTTCCCTGCCTGGCACCACTGGTTCAATTGTTTCAGGATCATCTGCTTCTCAATCGAAGAAAGCCAAGAAAGAGGTTTCTCCAGATCCTACAAACACCGCAACTATTTCAGCCAAAAATGATGCCGCACAGCCATCAGAGATGGGAAAAATGGAGGAGTTGGAGCTACCTGATGATCTGGAAGAAAAACTGAAAGGTCAGTGTTCCTGGTGCTGAGGGCAATCAGGATATCATTTTTTCTTAATTTTCTTTTCTCTGTTATAGTATATGGACATCACCTGTGGGGCTGGCATTTTTGCCCACCTATAATTGTTCTTGAACTGAATGATTTTCTAACCATTTCAGAGAAAGGTTGAATGTCAACCATGTTTCTGCTCAGCAACTAACGGTTTAAAACTGTAAACCATATAGCCCTCTGGGCATAAGCTGTGGAACTGCAGCATATGCAGGTGTTGGTTTAAAATCCTAATTTAACTGATTTTATCTCCACTGTGGAGGATAAGTGAGCAGGCACTTAGTGCTATTCTTGAAAATAAAATGCTTTGGACCCATATAGTTATTTATGCAATATCAAATGCAATTAAATATCAGAAAATAGACTCTGATGTTGCAGCTTGCATCCTAACATTCATCATGTACTCTCTTGCCTTGTTATCATTGAGCTATTCAGCATGGAAACAGACCCTTCAGTCCAACTCATCCATGCCGACCAGATATCCTAAATTAATCTAGTCCTATTTGTCAGCACTTGGCTCATTTCTTTCTAAAGCCTTCCTATTCATATACCCATCCAGATGCCTTTTGAAATGTTATAATTGTACCAGCCTCTACCATTCTTCTAGCAGCTCGTACCATACACACATCACCCTCTGAGTGAAAGCATTACCCCTTGGGTCCCTTTTAAATCTTTCCCCTCATCTTAAACCTATGCCCTCTAGTTCTGTACTCCGCTACCCTGGGCAAAGACCTTGGCTATTCATCCTATCTATGCCCCTCATGATGATATAAACTTCTTTAAGTTCACCCCTCAGCCTCCGACGCACTAGGGAAAACAGCCCAGCCTATACAGCCTTTCTCTATAGCTCAAACCCTCCAACTCTGGCAACACCTTTTGAAAATCTTTTCTGAATCCTTTCAAGTTTCGCAACATCTTTCCTATAGCAGGGAAACCAGAATTATCCTTTGAGCATGCATCACATCCCCTCGCAGTCTTCAGGATTAAATTCCATTTGCCAGTGTTCTGTCCATCTGAACAGCCCATTTATGATTTTCTGTAGTGGAAAGCTTTCCTTATCACTATTTACAGCACAACTAATTTTCATGTCATCTGCAAACTTTCTGATCACTCCTTCTACATTCATATCTGGATCCTTAATATGCATGACCAGCAGCAAGGGATCCAGCACTAAATCTTGCGGTGCACCACTGGGCACAGGCTTCCAATCATAAAACCCCTTTTGATCACCACTCTGTCTCCTCCCACAAAGTTTATTTTGGAACCAATTTACCAAATTGCCTTGGACCCAATGGGCTATTACCATCTTGTCCAATCTGCCATGGGAGAACTTGTCAAAGACCTTATCATAGCCCAAATAAACCAGATCCACTGCCCTAATCTCATCTATGCATCTAGTTAACGTGGAGACTTGAACCAACCTGTCTGAAATGATCTGCCTGATAAAGCAATTCTGACTATCCTTGGTCAAAACTTGCTTCTCTAAGAGCAGATTAACTCTGCCCCTCCGAATTTTTTTGAATCGTTTTTCCACTTTTCCAACAATAGGGATGGTTTCTACTCGGTCCAAATCTCTCACGATCTAAAACGCCTCTGTCAAATTTTATCCCCCACTTCTCTTCTGCAAGGGTAAGTCCCCAGTTCCTTCAAAGCTGGACACTACAGCTTTGAAAGGATACATAAACAGAAATTGGCTTCAAGGAAGTCTGATTGCAGCCATGTGGAAAGATTGGAGACTGAACAAGGTTTTAAATGGTATCCAGGAAGCTTGTGAATGTGCCACAGTGATGTCAGCTGCTGCTGAAGCCATGAAATCAGGACATGACATACTAAAATGATTGTTTGTTTTTCCCATTAGTATTCAGCTGTCCAAAAGTGACTGGACGCAAAACTAATTTGGAGAAGATGGGGGAGGTAGTAGAGATCATGAAGAAGTCAAGCTCTGATATCAGTTTGCAGGTTGCAGGCTTCAAGTTCATTACTAAAATGTTGGAGGAGGACAGCACGCGAGAGAAGGTGACTCTGAAAGTGGATTCTGGCCTTAACCAAAGGGACAAACTGATCAAAGTGCTTGTGGAAGAATTGACCAGTTTATCCAAGGAAAAGCCCCTTGTTGTCACCTGTTTGCGGCTGATTTACATCCTGATGCAGCGTTATGACTGGAGAGCCTTGTTTGCCACAGAGGGAGGAATCAAAAGTGTTCTTTCCTGTATGCAAGAGCACAAGAATTCAGCACTTGTTCAGCAGGCTGCACTCGCTGTAAGTTCCGAACTGAGAAATGTTTCTCTTTTTCCTTTCCTCCTGATGAAACCAGGTGTCTTTTATTTCTTCCCCATCTAATTTTACAAAATACAGAAGGGCATTGAGATAACTGTATTGTTTTCCCTTCAGCTCAGATAACAATTTTTTTAATGGCCTGTCCTCTGTCATACCCATTCTACTTATTTAACTAAGCAAAGTTATTTAACTCAGCAAAATTAAAATTCTAGTGCAAGATCCCACAATTCAATCCCAACAATTTAAAAATCTGTAACCCAGCTGGAATTTACACACATCAGGCCTTGTTTTCAGTTCTTTCCCAGTTCAGTTTTATCCACTGTTATTTCCAGCACTGAGAGGCATGAATGGCAACTCTTCCTACTGACCTCAACTCTGACTTCTGATTTAAAATCTCCCTTTGTTGAGCAAGTTAGATTGTTGCTAGTTTTGGACATCAAGGCACATGAACAGCTTGTAGAATTAACTTGCATTCCAGTGATCAGAGTGAGGGGAGAGCATCTGCTTTGGGGAAATTGCCAATAACACCAGCTGGTGGAAGTTCTGCATTGTTACTTTGACAAAATCAGTTTGCTGAAAGAATGATGATGGGAATGTCTCAGTACAGCTGCTTCAAGAGTTGGTCATGTCTGCCAAATCTGTTAGAATTCTTTGAGGAGATAATGAGCATGTTAGATAGAGAGCAAGTTTGGATCTGTTTGGATTTCTAGAAGGCTTTTGACAAGGTGCTGCACAGGAGGCTGCTAAATAAGATGAGCCCATAGTGTTAGGGCAAGGAACTGGCATAGATTTGCTGATGGCAGAAGGCAAAGGCAGAAGGGATAAAGGCATCTCTTTCAGGATGGCAGCTGGTGACGAGTGGAGTTCTGCAAGGGTCAGTGTTGGGACCACAACTATTCATGTAATACATTAATGATCTGGATGAAGGAACTGAGGACATTGTTATAGATGACTCAAGACAGCTGGAGGGACAGATGGGATTGAGGAAGCAGAAGACCTGAACAGGTTAGAGTGGACAGATGAGTGGTGTATGGAATACATCGTAGCAAAGTGTGAAGTTATGTATTTTGGTAGGAAGAATGGAGACATGAACTATTTTCTAAATTGGAAAGGTTTCAGAAATCTGAAGTATAAAATCTGGCAGTCCTCGTTCAGGATTCTCTTCAGGTTAACATGCAGGGTTCACTTTGCAGCTAGAAAGGCAAATGCAATGTTAGGAGAAAGGGAGGACTGCAGATGCAGGAGATCAGAGTTGAGTGATGGTGGAAAAGCTCAGCAGGTCAGGCAGCATCCAAGGAACAGGAGAATCGACATTTTGGGAATAAGGCTTGTGGGCCAGGGAGGGCTGAGA
>NC_057712.1:131380848-131457966 GCF_004010195.1 Chiloscyllium plagiosum
GGGAGCTGACAGATGAGGGGATGGGGCTAGGGGAAGGTAGCTGGAAATGCAGTAGGTAGATGAAGCTGAGGGAGAAGGTGATAGGTCAGAGAGGAGGCTGGAGAAGGTAGATAGGAAAGATGATGGGCAGATCGAGAGGGCGGTGCCAAATTGGAGGCTTGAGACTGGGATAAGATTGGCGAAGAGGAAATGAGGAAACTGGTGAAATCCACATTAAACATGTGGTTGCAGGGCCCCAAGGCGGAAGATGATGTGTTCTTCCTCCAATGTTTGCATTCATTTCAAGAGTGCTGGAATACAAGAGCAGCAACATCTGCTGGGGCTGTATAAGGCTCTGGTCAGACTGCATTTGGGATATTGTGAGCAGTTTTGGGTTCTGTATCTAAGGAAGGATGTACTGGCATCGGAGAAAGTTGAGAGGTGGTTTATAAGAATGGTCCCAAGGATGAAGGGCTTGTCATGTGAGTAGCAGCACTTGTTGGAATTTCGAAGGATAGGGGATTCAGGCACCTATTGGAAGCTTAGAGTACCGAAGAGGCCTGAATAGAGTAGCATGGAGTTGGTGTTTCCATTAGTAGGAGAGACGACAACCTGAAGGCAGGGCTTCAGAGTGAAGGACAACCTTTTATAACTGCGATCAGGAGGAGGTGGATCTGTGGAACTCATTGCCACCGAAGGCTGTGAAACCCAAGTCATTGAGTATATTTAAGGTAGAGGTTCTTGATTGGTATCCCCATACCAATCAGGGTTACGGGGAAAAGGCAGGAGAATGGGGTGAGAAACATATCAGCCATGATCAGAAGGCAGAGCAGATTCGATGGGCCGAATGGCCGAAAGCTGTTCTTATGTCGTATAGGAGGTTATCACAAGACAGATAAGACAGCATCTTCCTAATTAGATATAAACTTCTGGTCTTCAGAATGTGCGCAGCAGGAAATGTGCTGATAACATAAGTACACTTACAATGCAAATCAACTGGAAATGCAGGGCAGATTGGACCCCTTCACTAGAGAACATCCAATTGATTGTACAGCTATTTTTACCATTTGTGGTGAATTTCTGATCCGAAGCATTAATGATTATTTGACCTCTCCTAACCTGGTTAAATGTGAATGAGTGAGGGGGTGGTTGGAATTTTGGACTCTGGCAGTAGATCAGTACTTACACTTTGTGGTCTCGTTTGCTTTATGTGCTATTTTAAATATGCTATAATTTTATTTTGTCCACCATACAGTTAACATGAAGGAGGGAAAGTGGGTTGCCAAGTATAAGTATAACGGCCATGGTTCAAGTAGCACATGGGGTCTGAAGGTTGTGGATTCAAGGTCCATGCCACAAACCTGAGTACACAATCTAGGCTGGCCCTCCATTGCAATACTAAAGGAACCTGACTGTTTTTATCCACTCAGGTGGATGTGAAAGGCTCCTTAGTATAATCTAGAGAAACTGCAGAAGATGTTACCTGGTGTCCTGCTCATAATTTTCTCTCAAACAGCAGTGCTAAACTTGATATCATATCATTGTTCTCCTGTAGTTCATGAGGCTTTGCTGAATATAATTCAATTGTTGCATTTCCAACATTACAATAGTAAGTATACTTGCAAAGTATGTCATTGGCTGTGGAGTATGTAGTACGCACTGAGAACATGAGGTTCAAGGCTTTTCCTTATAAAACTAGTGACAAGGATATTCTTGCAACAATACCTTTTCTGCTTTTAATTATTTAATATAGTTCTTAATAAATTAGGACACAAAGCTAATGTTTACTTCAACAGACTCTGAAAATCTTGACTGGAGCCAGTAAATACGACATGCGAACTAAAAGTGTTCGGCCTCACCTGGCAGAAGCTGACGCCCAGATAATTCTTGAAATCTTTGCCAGTATTGGTTCAGCCTCTACCCAGGATTCCAAAGGGCTGCTCAATGTTATTCCTGCTGCTGTTGCGAAAATGATGAACACCTCAGGGTAAGGAGCATTCTCAGGGGACACTGTTTCATTGGTGTTTGTTTTGTTTTCTTGTGCATCCATATTTCTTCCTGAGGTTGAGGTCTTTGAAAATTCTCCCATCTGTAATGCATGGCAACTGCACTTGACCTCTTCTTGTTCCCTGTGCATGCTGGTTATCTTCTGACAGCTGCTTATCGAGCCTCTCCCAGTATAAGTATTTCTGCCAATTATCTACAGGCCATTCACCCTGGAACCAAGTGTTTGTTTGTGTGCTTTCTGGTGGGAATTACTAGATTGCAATAAAGAGGAGGTGTGTGTTCAGATTTCTTCTATCTTTTGCTTCATGCCATGTCAAATGTACTACATAGTCAAATAATTGTGACCAACTACTCAGCACAATCCAGCAGTAAAATCAGGGCAAGTTTAAATACCATGTTTCCAAACTTGGCAGTCAAATGGCAACTTGAGTATTAGGTGAGCCATTGATAGTTTGGAATTCAGGGATATTCCTTATGTAAGCTGTATTCCAATAGCACGGTTGTATTTATTGCAGTTTGTAAATTAGCTTCCTGAAAAGTGCCAAGTCCATTCTTATTTTAGTGGGGTTACTGTGTACATTTTGTTTTAAAACAAACTTTGCTTGTCTCCTCTCTTAACCCTCAGGTTTGAATCTCCTTCCCCACTTCTTCCCCTCTTCACCCTACTGCCCTCCCCACTTGCCATCATCTTTATTTACACACTGGGTGCCCTTCCTGAGCCTCCCAAGTACTATCTCTCTGACTCCTGAGCATTCACTATGGATTTGGGTTCAAAAGAGAGACAGGAAAATGGAGGGACCGATGTGGGTGTTGGGAAATAGTGAGCAGGAGAGTTGGGTAGTGAAGGTAGTAAATGGGTTAGAAAGAAAGACCAAGTGAGGAGGGCGTTTGGTCAGTAGATTCAAGACAGTCTAATAAGCTTAGAAAGTAAACACTACAAGTCAGGGGCATAAGTTGTCCATATCAATGCTGCCTTAAGGGCAAATGAGTTTTATTTAACACCTTTTCCATATTTATTTTGGAACACAATGTTATATGAGCCATTTCTGCATTTATTGAATAGATTTGAAATTGTATTCTTCAAGAAGTGTTGAAACTGTCTTGAGCAGCAAATGTTATACTGTTTATACACTTGGATGTTTCTGAAAATGCTATTAACCATTGGATTGAAATAAATCCTTAGTGAATACTAACATGATATTGCCATCGTGTAGAATTGTGTGGACTCACCCGACACCTGATGGTATTTTTCCCTCTAATTGCTACCATATTCTTCCCTTCTAGGTGTTCCTCTGCAGTTCAGGATGGCTTGTTAATTGTTATTATGCTGGTTTCTAATCACAAAAGTCTTGCAGAATTATTGGTATCGTGTGACATCTGCCCAATTCTGTATAGCTGTATTGGAAATGGAAGCAGTTCCACAGGCAGTCATCAACAGATGCTTGCTATTATGGCCCTCAGTAACATCTCTCTGAACCACAAACTCTCCACTGGAATTGAGAACAAAGGTAAAAGAAGTTGGTGCTTTAAAATACTATTAAAATATACAATAGTTTCTGCATGTAGTGTTTGTTCAGGTAAGCATCTTTTAATGCTGGCAGTCTTCAGTACTGAAATAGGAAGGTTATGCTTCTGTTACAAAGGGCAATGGTATAACTGCAATTGGAGTACCATGCACAGAATTGGTCACTTTACTTAATGAATGATGGTAAATGCTTTAGAATTAGTTCAGAAAAGGTTCACTTGATTAAAAGCTATAATGAGTGGACTATCTTCTCAGAAAAGGTTGAACAGGCTAGGCTTTTTTCTGATGGACTTTAAATATGTTGGAGGTGACTTGTTTGAAATGTACATGGTCCTGAGAAGCCTTGACAGGCTACATCTGGGGAGGATGTTACCTACAGAAGAATCCAGAGCTAGATATTACTACTTAAGAGATCACCCGTTTGTGATGTGTATTTTTCTCGTGGTTGAGATTCTTTGGAACACTTTTCCTGAAAAGATGGTGGAAGCACAATCTTGCACAGGTAGGTAAATTCCAGTTTAGTACGGTTGGAAGGTTATTATTGATTGGTGGGAATGCAGATTTGAGGTTACAATCAGATCAGTCATGCTCTTTTTGAATGGCAGAGCAGCCTCAAGGACTGAGTGGCATACTCTTCCTCCTTGTTCATATTGTTTGAATGAGCCATTTATGTTCCTCAGTTCATTGTGCCAAAACCTTCTCACCATCTCCAAGGCATGAGTCAGGAGTATGGTTAACTTGCCTGGATGAGTTCAGCTTCAATAATGCTCAACAGCCTTAATACCATCTAGGCCAAAGCCTGTGTGATTGGCACCCCTGGCATCTCTAATCACAGCGTTTACCCTCTACAGGATCCACTGCACTAACTTGCTTTGACTTTTTCTAGAATACTTTGCAAGTTTGCAATCTGTATTGTCTAGAAAGACAGGCAGTATGCACATGGAAACACCACCACTTGCATCCTTCGTGTCACGCTTTCCCGAGTTGGGAATATTTTGTCTTTCTTTCATTGTACCCATATAAGATACTGGAACTCTCAACGCTGTTAGCACTTTGGAAGTCCCTTCAGATTTAAGACAGTGCTCCGTTATCAATTCACAAGTCTGACTTGGAGGATTAGAACTAACTTTAATTATTTTTTTCATTTTGATCCTCATTAAAATCTGCATATAGACCAAGCATGTTAGCTTGTCCATTTGCCGTCTCTCTCACCTATAAAACCTTTTGGGGAATTTTTCGTAGATTCAAGCAAGTTGCTGCAATCAAGTCTGTTTTATATTCTATTGACCATTTGAGATGAACTGTTTATTAGTTTATTGTTTTTTTTCAGGATTTTGGTGTATTTTAATGAATGCAAACAGCTGTATTTCCTTAATTGCGATTTGTAGCTCTGATGAAATGAACACGATTGATAAACTTAGCGATGTGAGTTATTTTAGATTTAGGTTATTTGCCCAAAAAAAATGAAAGATTCCAAATATTTTACAAAGGATTGATCTAAATTATCCATTAAAGTATCTTTAGATAAAAAGATTCTGGATTAATGTTCCACCAATTGACTTAATGTGGGACACAGCTGAAATACAATAATTAGCTGCAGTGACTCATGTTTTAATTGCAGTATCACTCCTAAATAATTAATTGATATTTCCCTGCAGGGAATACTTATTCACTGGTTGACTAATAGTGAAGTTATTATTAAACGTTTCAGGATCAAAAGAGGCTTTAAATCTCAAGGATGCTGAATTGAAGATGCTGCTTGTGAGTTTAAAGGAGCAGAGTGGTACCAAAGAAATCATTCTTTCATTGGAACGTTGGATTTGTGATGAGACAACTGGGCTGGAAACTCAAATTGAAGACATCATGAAAGATAAAGAAGCCTTCCAGTCACTGTTGCAGGGATTGGACCATTTCCGCTCTGAGAAAGCTGTGCAGCAAGCTATCATACGGTATATGACAGAGTATTGAAGTAGCTTGTTTAGATAAAACCTGGCTAGATAGAGAGTAAAGCTTCCTGTACTTCAGAGCAAGGTTTTTCTCTTAACCTCATTAGAAGTTTGGTCTAAACATAAGAGAAAAGAACTGAACTCGAATTACGATTTGGAGATGCGGTAATGGACTGGGGTGTACAAAGTTAAAATTCACACAACACCAGGTTATAGTCCAACAGGTTTATTTGGAAGCACTAGCTTTCAGAGCACAACCACTTGATGAAGGAGCACACAAGTGTCAGGCAATGACCATCTCCAATAAGGGAGAACCAGGCCATCTCTCTTGCATTCAATGGCATTACCAATGCTGAATCCCACAGCACTGTATCCTGGGGATTGCCATTAATCAGAATTGAATTGGACCAGCAGTATAAATGTTCTGGCAACAGAAAAAGGTCAGAGGGTTGGAATTCTGTGGCGAAAATCTCTCTTCCCATCTCCACAGTGCCTGTAAACTGTCTATAAATCAGGAGTGTGATGGAATGCTCTCCACTTGCCTGGATGAGTGCAACTACAACAACACTCAAGAAATTTGACACCATCCAGGGCAAAGCTGTCCACTTAATTGGTCCCTCTTTCACCTTATTAAATATTTATTTCCTCTACCACTGATGCACAGTGGGATGGTGTGTATCATCTTGCAGACTAAAGTAACTTGCTACTCTTCCTTCAACTATATCTTACAATTCCTTGCCTTCTATCATTGAGAAGATCAAGGGCAGCACTTGCACAGGCACACCACTGAGGTCAGAGGCAGCGATACAAGCTTGCCTCCAAGTATCCAGCAGTCCTGATGTGGAGCTGTCCTGCTGTACCTTCATGCTAAAAAGTAAATATTCTGAAACTCCTTTCTGTAAGTACTGTGGATGCCCCATACCCCATAGACCACAGTGGTTCGAGTGCAGTTTGCTGCTACCATCCCCAGGGCAGTCAGGGATGGCAGTAAATGCTGCAGTAGCCAGCAATATCCACCAGCCTCCGAAGAATTTTGAAAACAATATGCTCAGCACTGAGATCCCATTATTCTGAACCCTCAGTATCATCTCCTTGTAAGCCTGCCAATATTCTGAAACTGATTTACCTTAAAGTACCTTTTTTAACTATTTTTGATAGATCACAACTTAGTAGAAGTGGCCTAAGCCTAATACAATTTCTTTTCCCAGTTGTGTATTTTTGTTTGTTCCAATTCCATATTTAGAACATCCAATCTCTTAGAGTTTGGTACACATTGACTGAAAATATTCTCTCAGGCAATTTGAAAATTATGCACCCAAAATACCTTTTATACTGATATTCATCCCAATTTTATTCACTTGTTCAACTTTGATAGCCTAATTTGATCATTCTTATAACATATCATCCATACTTTCAGCTGTAATTTGTTTCAACCAGGATTCAACCACCTCCCTCCACTCATCTCACCTGAACACTTGTAACCACAATGCAGAGCTGTTAATTCTATAGTCCTTTAAGCCATTATATTGAGATTCCAAGTTTCTATCTGTACCGTCAGCTCATCTGCTTTATTCACATCACTTCTTACATTGAAGTCTTTACCATTAATCATCGACCAATTGATTAATTTATTTGATTGCCTTTTTTGGGTTTGATGAAGTCAAAACTAGCCTTGAATAACCTGTCTTGTTTGGGTCTTCTTTAGAATTTTGAGCAAGTTTTTGGATAATTATCTTGAAGATTTGTTGCCCTGGCATGAAAGCATCGAACCATGTTTGTCATCCATGAGCGCCTATAATAATGACAGAGAGGTATGATAGAAATGTTGTAAATTTCCTTGTGCATCCTGCTGTTTTGTTGATCTACTTGTACCTTTTAACCCACTTTGATTGTAAACTACTATCTATGTCTGCACTGTACTAAGATCATGATTCAGTTCACTGTCTCAAATTCTACTTCAGTTCTTTCCATCTGGCTAAAGGCAGAGGCACCTCTTGGCTATCAATTCTCCCATCACCTTTGAATAGACTTTGAGCATTCAAATTTGTATTGTCCTTCTCAGTGCTCTCTTTCACCTTTGATTCTGTTCTGGTTTTCTGCATTTAATCAAGGTTTCTCAGTTGTCTAAAACTATATAAAGTAGAATACTTTATATTTTCTTGTGATGGTTTGGAAAGTAAATCTGGTATCTGATATAAGTGGGAGTTTTGAAATCTATCATAAAGAACGGTTATGTAGCACCATTACCAACTAAGCCTGCCAAGTCCTGAAGAACGAGACTATTACGCTGGATGTGTGTTCAGTGGTGAGAATGAGAAAAGAGGGTAAAATCTATTTTCCGTTGTCATTACAAATCTGTCACTCATGAATCAGTCTGTTACTATACTGGTAGGATTGACCATTCTACCATTGTTATGGATTATAGATTGCTCCAGTTTTCCCCACCACAGACTAGCCTGCAATTCCCTGGTTTTCCTCTTTTGCCTTTCTTAAAAAAAAAAAGCTGAATGAGTGGCAGTTTTCCCAATCCAGAGGGACAACTCCTGTATATGGGGAACTCTGAAAGATTATATTAGAGCATCTACAATGTGCTCCCTTACTTTAACACGGTTGTATGCACAGAGTCATGTTCTGGGGATTTGTCACTCTGAAATTTTGAAATTACCAATGTTTTACTTGCATTAATTCTGTTTAGTCCTTGTCTCTGACCAACTAATTTCCTTGGGTCTTTGGGCAAGCTTCTTTTCTATTGTAAATACTAAGGAAAAGTAATTATTCTATTTGTTTCCTGTTTCCCCTGTGACAATACTGTCACTTTGAGAGGTTATTTTGACCTTTTTTTCCCCAAGATGTAAGACAGAGGAAAAAAAAATTGAGGGGCCTTGGAGTTTAGGTTGGAACAATGGAAGCCTCCTGGGTGTGGTCAGCTGTCTCAGACCAGGCTTTCTACAGCTTTTCTTAGTTTTTAGGTTTAGTTTTAAGTAGAAGTCTTTAGGTCTCAAGAGTTGGAAGGTTCAGTGAATGTCTCCTAGCTGCTACTTTCTCCACATTTTTTCTTTTGATTTTTTTTCCTCCTGGATTGGAGAACTGCATGTGAGAATCTGTTTGAATTTGCACTTTTTGCCAAGGACTGTGTTTGTGATTTTACTATATTGTAACAATTAATTAGTAATAGGTGCTGTATCTATTATTCAGTTAAGTTATTCTAAATTACTCTTTCTCTTGTTTATATTTTAACTATATTGTTTAAATAAATTGTGTTAGCGGGTTTTGAGAAGATTTGTAGCTTAGCTTGAGGTTCTGGATGTTTTGTCTGAAGATATTACCTAGTAGGGTGTCGAAACGTCTGGAAATGAACCTTCCATCTCAGCAAGCAAACCTACATCCACATCCATAAATTGTGTTTTGCTTAACGTTGAGTAGTTTGACCAGTCACGTTACATCTGAAACAGTGCTTCACATCTGCCTTTAAAATAAGAAAAGATTAGGGTCTAGGTTACCTTGTTAAAATACATGCAAGGGTCTAGTCTGGTCCATATTTATTGACAGTATCCCCATTTCAGTCATTAGTCAACCAACATTGCTCCTGACCACAGTCTTCTCTTTAATGTAACCATAAAACTTGTTCTTTGATTTTTGTTGTCCCTTGCAAGGTCCTTTTATAATTCCTTTTGGTAGCTTTTATGAGCTGCTTTGAGGCCCTTTGCTAGTTTTTGTATCTTTCCCATTCAGCAGGATCCGTACTGCTTTTAGCATTTTTGCAAGTCCTTTCTTTAGATTTTATGCAGTGTCTTATCTGTTTAGTTTTTCGTGGTTGTTTTCTTCAGTGAAGTAGAACTTTTCCCTCTGGGGGACATAAACTAGTTTTGTATTGTTAAATATTTCTTTAAACAGTCTCCACTGTTCTTCAATAGTCTTACCTGTTAGCAGATTTAGGGACAGCCTCTGTCTCATCTCATTAAAGCCAGCTTTACCTAAATCGGAAATTGTAGCAGCTGATTTGTGCTTTTCACTTTCAAACGCTACATTGAGATTGGTAATGTTATGATCACATTCTATTCAAATGATAGAACAATAGTCCAGGTGGTTTGTGTTTGATTAGTTTATGCTTCTTACAAGTAACAACTGACATTTTTTTTAAAGACATATGAACCTCATAAGAAATGATAGATACTTTAAAGATGCCAACTTGAAAAAATATCAACAGCATTGCTGTGTGCACGTTCGCATGCCATCATGATAAACCTTTGCCCTCAACTGGCACATTGAGGAAAAGGAGTTAGTTGAGAAATTTACCAATGAAATTTATATTGCTAACCATTTGCAAATCTAAGTTTACCGGTCAACATGTGCATTGGGATTTCTACAGGCCCACACACGACATGACCTGCTTTGTGTATCGGGCTCCAGACATCTGCTCACTGTTGAAGCCTGTGCCGAGCAGTGATGTATCCGAATGATCTGTGTAATAATAACTACTTCAATCAAATCCTAACTGTCCATGTCATGTAAATGCCAAAGTTCCTACTGTGTTGCCGTGAATGGTGCTTAATTTAGCGTTACCCTGCTAAATGAAGGTTTCTGAATGTGGTTTGAGCAAAGGTTGAAGCTAGCTGTCTCGCGATACTACTTTGCGGTTTTAAAAAAAGTCCACTAATGGATACTGCTGTTAACGCATAAAGGTGTTCTTTACTTCCTCACAAATGAAGTGGATGGGTTTTGGTGTCAGTGTGGTAACAGTTATGTGAAAGTGAGTACTGTAATGCTGAATATCAGTCAAGTGCTGGAAAAGCTCAGCAGGTCAGGCAGCATCCAAGGAGCAGGAGAAACAACGTTTCAGGCATAAGCTCTCCATCAAGAATGTCCCATTGCAATTTCAATGTATAAAATCTTTGAGTTGATTTTCTCATGTTTGAAGTAGGTATTCTGGTTAATATGGCTTCCTTGTCTTACTGCAGTCTCGGGGCATAGTAATCAGTTGCATTATTCTGACTAAGTGGTTAATTCAGTGCCATCTGAAAGTTAAATTGTGGAGCTTTCTGGTTTTGCTGCCTGTCTGGAGTGCGCTTGGGAATGTGTTAACTTGGATCAATTCAATCTCAGAATTGAAAAGCTTTTATTCTGTACCTGCAGGTACTACAGGATTTCATTAGGTTTCTTCACAGGCTAGCAACAGTAAACAAGGATTATGCAGTTGTCATGTGTCGACTTGGGTCAAAGGAAATTCTGTCAAAGGCACTGGACAAACACAGTTCTGCTTTGCTGCTCGCTGGAGAGCTCCGCGATCTTGTCAGTGACTGTGAGAAATATGCAAGTCTTTACAAGAAAATGACCACTAGTATCCTGGCTGGGTGTATACAGGTAATGAAGTTGTTCTCTGCTCTTTTCAGTTGCTTCTGTCTGGCAATTTTTATTTTGGAGTATAGTTCCATGGGGTGCTGTTGTCCCGTCAGAACCTTGTTCAGGTGAGTCTAGGGCAGTGTGTTGATAAGCTGTGTTCCTATATGTAAAGCTTTCATATCTTAGTCTGATATCTGTCCAGGGCTACCTCCAGATTTATGGTGTGGAAATTACTGCCTTTTATTCTTTGTCCACCCCTGTCTTAAGACCCTCACAGCCCTGTTCCCATTTTATCTTGACTCAGTTGAAGAAACTCATCACAGCACAGTTATTCAGCCTGGGAAATTTTTGATGTCTGTCACTGTTTTGCATCTGGTGAAACAGTAACTCGCTGGGGCCATCCAAGGAGGAGTTGCACCATTTTAGTGGAGGATATGCATCCTGTATCTGATACTGAATTGTAGAATTATTACAGTGCAGGCAGAGGCTATTTGACCCATTGTGTCTACAAGTGGGTCGCCAAGTAAGCATATCATTTAGTGCAATTCTCCTGCCATCTCCCTGTAACTGTGCATGCTGCTCCTTTTCAAATATAAGTCTAGCCACTTGAATGCTTCAACTGCTGAAATGTTGGCAAAATCTTTTTCTTGTACTCCAGACGAATGTGAGAATACCAGCATGTTTAGTCAACTGTATTCAAGTTCTGTATACCAAGTAACTGAATTTAATAATCTACATTCTAGTCTGGCTATGAAACCACTCTGCATGAACCTCTCAATACAGACCTGTGGGCTACCACACAAACTCTATGTTGTGTGTTTGATACATTTTTCTGGGTTGCTACAAGAATGAAAACAGGTGATCATTTATTATCATGAAAATGTTAGACTGAAAATATCAGCAGCTGAAATTCTTTTTTGCTCTGAGAGAAGTAAGAATATCTCTTCTCCAACCACCCCACCCAACCTCATTCTTGTTTGTTTTTTCTCCTTGCCTCCCTGCTGTAAGCAGAGTGATGATTCTAAGTAATGTTCTTTTTCCGCTTTGGCTCAGACTGCCCAAAGCTGCCGCATGTCATGTACACAGAATGGGACTCAACCAAGTCTGTACACTTCAATGCCACAGTGTGATTACTGCCGAGTAGCCATGATTAGCGAATGAATAATGGCGAAGTTTATTGCCTGAAGGCATTTTTCCCCTTCTTTACTTCCTTCAAACCGAATGGAATTGGATTTGTGAGTTTGTTGGATATTGTTGGAGTGGGGTACAGGTTGCTTCTGGCAGCCTCTGAAACAAAATCAAATTCATGGGATGAAGGGGATTTCCTTATTCTGCATTTTAAATACATGATTTTTTAACTCCCACTTGCAGATGGTTTTGGGACAAATTGAAGAGCACAGACGCAGCCATCAACCAATCAATATCCCCTTCTTTGATGTATTCCTGAGGAACCTCTGTCAAGGTCTGTCCGAACGGCTCAATGATAACAGACTGAATCACGGCAAGTTTAAATTACATGTGGGGCTAAAAGAGAGCATCCTTTTTCTATCTATCTGTCTTTTTAAAATAAAAATGTTATAATCCAGTTTTGCTTTCCTGCTTCTTTGACAGAAATGTGTATGGATAGTTCATTTGTAGTTATGTTGATTTCACAATCCATGCAATCCCTGCATTAAGTTTTTTGAAACTGAGCTCCTGATTGTTCTAATGAACACTGTCTCTTAACAGATTAGCTCGTAGTATTTGATGCCTGTGTTTGTAGCTAACTGAATTCATATTTATCTCACTGCCATTGGTCTCAGCCTATCTGAAACTCATCTATTGTATGGACTACTGACCACCTACTTTTTGAAATAATGTTATAATGTTGAAAAAATTAAAGAAGCAAAAAGGAGCATTATTTGGAATATCAGTCATCTAAGGTTTATGGCAAAAGTTTAAGGTAATTGGATTCACTCACTTCCTTTGGAAAGAGGAAAATCGGACATTAAGTAATTGAGAAAAAATGTCATGCAGTTAAATAATGGGCTGACATGATCAACAGTAACTGGATTGTTCTGAACCACCATTATTCATGCTATCCATTTCAATGGAAAATGTGACTAGCAGTGTATTCATCACCAATGAGATGAAGTGTATATTTAGTGTGTTGCAGTTTGCTTAGAAATGAAAGTTTATACACTGGGCAAAGTTTCAAAAAAAAAACTAGGTGGAAGAAAAGTATGGTGAGAAGCTTTTATGCCTAGGCCAAATAATTAGACTTCTGCTGAAGCATAAATCAGGGGATGAAGAATTGAGGCAGACCTTCAGTATTACATGTATTCCTAATTTCCAGATTAAAGCAAGGATGTTCAAACGCTGCAAGTGGGATAGAGGAGGGGAAATCAACCTGATACCTAGCCTGTGTCATCTGAGCTGTGAAGAGTGGTCCGGGTATCTGAATAGTTTACTCTAGGGAAGGCAATGCGTAAGTGAAATCATACCAATCTGAAGCAGGAAGATGATAAAATTGGCATTTAACAGCTGACATTTTCCTAAACATAAGAACTGCTGGACACTTGGTCGGAGTTAGAACATAGAAAATGTGCAAATAAACGGTGTAGATTTAATTGCTTTATGTGGAGAATGGTCATTATGTGGCATGTACGGTACCAAGTGACAGGTAAATAGGAACTTTATTCAAGAGTGTATTAAATTGATAATTCATTGGGCCACAGAGGAGTATTCATTACTGATACTGGTCAGGTGGTTTACAAAGATCTGACCTTTGGATATTCTTTTGCTCAAATCCTTCAATATTTTCAGCTTGTGCATCACTTTACCAGAATTTCAGGGATGATTTTGATTGTGTGCGGTGCTTGGAGACATACTGATACATTGGTTGCTTTTTATTATTCAGGCAGTATGGGCTTCATTGTCCTATCCCTAATTTCCCCTTCAGAAGGTGGAAATGAGCTGCAGTCCCTGTGATATTAATATGAGATTTAAATTTCCATACAAAGTACATTCCAAACCTATCCTATTTAACATTGGTAGTGCTGCAAAGTGCAAGGGAGGGAGTTCTTTGTCAGGTTGGAGTAGGAATTTAGAGAGACCATATACAATTTTGGTCTCCTTACTTGAGGGATGTAGATGCATTAGAGACGGTTCAGAGGAGCTTCGCAAGATTGATCCTAAAGATGAGGGGTTTGTCTATTGAAGACATATTGATTAGTTTAGGCCGATACACTCTTGGAGTTTAAATGAATGGGATGGATCTATTTGAGGTATATAAAATGCTAAAGGGGGATTGACAATAGATGTAGAGAAGATGTTTCCTTGTAGTCTAATCCAGAGACACAAGTTCGTAGGTTTAGGATAAGGGGTAGCAAATTTCAAACTGATGAGAAATTACTTCCAACGAAGCGTTGTGAATCTGTGGAATTCACTATCCCGGACTGTGGTGGTTGCTGGAACATGAAGTAAATGAAAGGAGGCAATAAATGTATTTTGATTAGTAATAGTTGAAAGGTTACGAGGAGGAGATACGAAAGTGGAGTTGAGGCCAGTTTGATATCAAATGATGAGACTCGAGCAGCTTAATTGCCTACTCCTGCTTCTAGTGCTTCTGTTCTTGATCAGATGCAATAGCTTTTTCCTACTTCTTGGTTCCCCTCTGATGTGACAATACTCTCTCTAATCTCTTTATGGTGAATGGACCTCTGAAACCTGAAGTCAGGGTGTTAGTATGCTGATTACACCAATTGGTGTGTGCCTGATGATGGGTATTAAAATTTCTCATCTATAGTACAATCAGTGCCCTTGCTGCCCTCATTGCTGCTTCCAGTTGGTGTTCAACATGCTGAAGCACTGATTCTTCAGTTGAGGAAAAACATCCGGTAGTGCTCAGCAGGAAGGTTCCTTGCCCAGGTTTGAACTTCCATGATGAGATTTCATGGGGTCCAGAGTCCAACACAATGTTGAAGACTCCCATGCCACTCTCACCTGACTGTATACCACAGTGCTGTCTCTTCTGGTGGGTTTCCCATGCTGAGATGTAACTGGATGGTGATGGCAATGCCTGGGATTTTAGCTAGAAAGTATGATAGAAAGAGAGGATAACTATGTCAGACCTGTGTGACAGTTCTCCTCTCTTTGACACAAGCTCCAATAAAGAAGTGGTTACAGGATTGAATGGAGAGGGTTTGCTTTGTTTGCTTGGTACAACTGAATATCTTGTCAGGTTTTTTAAAAGGTCCTTTAATAATCAAGCACTTTGCTGAGAGTTTGGAGTCACATGAAATCCAAACCAGGTAAGGATGGCAAATTTCCTCCTTAAAGATATTAGTGAACCAGCTGGGTTTTGCAACAATGTGGATGTATTGAGTATTTGCAATGTGTTCACCTGAATGTGAAATATTCAGTAAAAGTTGTGACTTAAGTAAACCCCAAATGTATTCCTGTGTGTGGTGCGTATTGGTTTGTGTGACCAATGTGGAGTACTGGTACCAATATATTTAATCCAAATGACAACTGATACTTGCATTTGGGGAATATTTATTTTCAGAATGCCTAGTGAGCTGGGGTGGCTCAGTGGTTAGCACTGCTGCCTCAGCACCAGGGACCCAGGTTCGATTCCAGCCTCGGGTGCTCATATGTGTGGAGTTTGCACATTCGCCCCGTGTCTGCATGGGTTTCCTCCAGGTGCTCCGGTTTCCTCCCACAGTCCAAAGATGTGCAGGTTAGGTGAATTGGCCATGCTAAATTGCCCGTAGTTTTGGGTGCATTAGTCAGAGGGAAATAGGCCTGGGTGGTTTACTCTTTGGAGGGTCGGTGTGGACTTGCTGGGCTGAAGTGCCTGTTTCCACGCTGTAGAGAATCTAATCTAATCTGACAAATGGTGAGTTGGAGGAGGTGGTTCAATCTTGGGATTTTGGTGAGATTTATGGCTATTTGAATGACACTGAATTAATCCAAGACCACTTAATGAAATCAATCTCTTATTTTGTTTTTTTTTTGCTTACTTTGAGATGTTTTGTTCAAACCTAATGCATTTGAAACCTGCTGAAATGTTGCACGGATTGATTCCCTGGCTGGTGGTTACTATTCCTTTCTTCTTTGTGTAGGTTCTAGTGTGGAGTTGAAAGAAGACAAGTGTTGGGAGAAGGTGGAGGTATCCTCCAATCATCACAGAGCGAACAAGTTAACTGACAAAAACTCTAAAACATACTGGGAATCAAATGGCAGCACGGGGTCCCATTACATTAATATTTACATGCACAAAGGGGTGGTTATCAGGTAAGTTTTGAGAGCTTGGATTTTATCACGAGGCTTGTCTGTATTGTAGCTGAAAATGTGTTGCTGGAAAAGCGCAGCAGGTCAGGCAGCATCCAGGGAACAGGAGAATCGACGTTTCGGGCATAAGCCCTTCTTCAGGAATGAGGAAAGTGTGTCCAGCAGGCTAAGATAAAAGGTAGGGAGGGGCGTCGGAAATGTGATAGGTGGAAAGAGGTCAAGGTGAAGGTGATAGATCAGACTGGAGTGGGGGCGGAGAGGTCAGGAAGAAGAGTGCAGGTTAGGAAGGCGGTGCTGAATTCGATGGATTAGACGGAGACAAGGTGGGGGGAGGGGAAATGAGGAAACTGGAGAAATCTGAGTTCATCCCTTGTGGTTGGAGGGTTCCTAGCCGGAAGATGAGGCGTTCTTCCCCTAACCGTCGTTTCGCTGTGGTCTGACGATGGAGGAGTCCAAAGACCTGCATATCCTGGGTGGAGTGGGAGGGGGAATTGAAATGTTGAGCCACAGGGCGGTTGGGTTGGTGGGTCTGGGTGTCCCAGAGGTGTTCTCTGAAACGCTCCGCAAATAGGCGGCCTGTCTCCCCAATATAGAGGAGGCCACATCGGGTGCAAAGGATGCAATAGATGATATGTGTGGAGGTACAGGTGAATCTGTGGCGGATATGGAAGTTTCCTTTGGGGCCTTGGAGGGAGGTGAGGGGGGAGGTGTGGGCGCAAGTCTTGCACCTACGGCGGTGGCGGGGGAAGGGGCCGGGAGTGGAGGTTGGGTTGGTGGCGGGTGTGGATCTGACGAGGGAGTCACGGAGGGAGTGGTCTTTACGGAATGCTGATAGGGGAGGGGAGGGAAATATATCCTGGGTGGTGGGGTCCGTTTGGAGGTAGCGGAAATGACGGCGGATGATGCGATGAACATGGAGATTGGTGGGGTGGTAGGTGAGGACCAGTGGGGTTCTGTCCGGGTGGGGGTTGGAGGGGCGGGGCTCAAGGGCGGAGGAGAGGGAAGTGGAGGAGATGCGGTGGAGGGCACCGTCGACCACGTCGGGGGGGAAATTGCGGTCCTTGAAGAAGGAGGCCATCTGGGTTGTACGTTTTTGGAACTGGTCCTCCTGGGAGCAGATGCGGCGGAGACGAAGGAATTGGGAATATGGGATGGCGTTTTTACAGGGGGCAGGGTGGGAGGAGGTGTAGTCCAGGTAGCTGTGGGAGTCGGTCGGTTTGTAGTTTCTGTATTGTACAATGACATAGTAGAGCTTTGAAGCAGATTTAATTCTGCATAGAGCTGCTGTGGACATCCTAACAACTGCTGTCTTAGCTGGACTCCTGTAATTCACTGTGTAGTAAGGACAAAACCTGCAATCCTGTTAATCTGAATAAACGTTTCATTTTTTCCAGTACTAATTCACCCTTGAAGCCAGTGACTTGATCAGCATTTGAATGTTGTATTTGACTAAACACTGATCTTGTTGGATATAAAAGTTGAATCTCCTGATAGCTAATGTGACCAACTGCTGTCCTCTGGTTTAGTAAGTTAATCAGAGTGGGCAGATGACCTCACTGAAGCAGAAATGAGAGGGAATGGGGAGTGTGAAGGGAGGGGTTTCTTGCAGTAAGGAGGGGTATTGGGAACAATACCTCAGCAAGGTGGAAGGAATGAACAGAGGACAGGTTTGGCAAATGTGTGGAAGGAAGTACCACATTTTTCAAGGTTGTGGGGATTGTATAAATATTTCTGTGGGTGCTGCAATTCATTTCTTCTGTTGCAGCACAGAAGAAATTCTTTGGTCCATTGTGTCTGTTTCAGTCCTCTTCAATAGCAACATGATTAAAACCATTCCTCTGTGCTTTCCCATTTTTTTCTCTATTCGGATAATTATTTGATTCCCTTTTTGAAGAACACAATTAATTTGACAACCACCACACACTATGGCAGTATATTGCAGGTTCTAATCACTTGCTGCATAAAAGTTATTTTCCTTAAGTCACCTTTGGCCAACTCTTGAAGGGAAGCCAATGTCGAACTGGGAGAAGAAAACTGTCAGGCATCCAGTGCTTTGACCTGCCAGCAAAGGTGGTTATTCAGGAGCAGGGCTTCAATACTGGTTCATGCAGCTTCATGGAGGATGTTGGTCCAACAATCCTCCCTTTTGACTGCCAGGATTTGACATAGGCACCACTGATGGAAGCGCTGAAGGGATCCTGCTGCTGTGCCATAAGATTTCCCCTATTGCTATGAAACACTCTGTTGGACAGGAAATGATACACCTTTGGGCAAGGTGGGATCTGAGCCTAGACTTTCTAGCCCAGAGGAGGGACACTACTAGAGCACAATGACACTATGGATAAGCGCTCAAGCATTATACCTTCTGGTTAACTTTGTAAGGCTCTTGTGGTGCAATGGGTAATGAACCTGGACTTTAGGAACAAGTCCTACCTGTCCAGGAAGGTCACCATATACTTGAACAGGTTGATTTTAAAAAAAACTTAGTTGTCTTGCGGTGCCTGCCTCTGGGCTACAAGGTCACATGTGTCTGGAGGTGTCAAAACGTTTCTGAACAAGTTGATTGCATTTTTCTAAATTCCAGGTTCCCTGTAGAATTAGTGAAAAACTACTTTATTCTACTCCTATCTGCTGGCAATAAAGGCTAAAATCCATTTTTCTTATTTCCTTGCTGTGCCTCCATGCTAGCTTTCTTAACTGTTTTGTGAGGACTCTTATTAGTCTCAGTGTTAATTGTTTCTTTCTCCAAGGATACTGTCAGATGTACTGAGCTTTTATTTCAGATCTCCATCTGCAGCCATACCCTTCAGATGTAAATGAGTACTTTGGTCCCTATCAATCTTATTCCTCCTGTTACTACTCTTTCAGTATTTACATGCCCATGGAAAATTTTTGTATTGCTTTTATGTTGGCTTTCACTCTCTTCTCATGTACTTTCTTTGTTGCTTTTTTAAATTTGTTCTCCTAAATATTTTCAGACTCATCCTCACTTTTAATCTGCCTGACATCTGTCACACATGCCCCTTTCTTTGCATCGTCCCCCGTTACACTCTTAGTCTTGAAACTAAACTGAGCCCATGAAAATGGTCAGGTTGATCTATTATTTCAAGTTGATTTTTAAAGAGAAGAATCCAGCTGTATTGTTAGAGCAAACAGTTGTTTTCACTGTTGTTCCAGAGATGTGGTGTTGCAATGTTAGAAAATTTTTTTGTATTGGAAAAATCATACCTTTTTCACTTGCAAGGCTTTATAGGTACCATATAAGATCATAAGACATAGGAGTGGAAGTAAGGCCATTTGGCCCATCGAGTCCACTCCGCCATTCAGTCATGGCTGATGGGCATTTCAACTCCACTTACCCACATTCTCCCCGTAGCCCTTAATTCCTTGTGACATATTGCAGGTAAATGTGAAGATTTGTACATTAAGATTTTCCATATGTTTGTTTAGTGTAGCTTTCAATGCATTTAAATTGGTGCAAACCACCTACCATTTCTAAAACTTACAACACATAATCACTTTCTCTGGGATAAGTTTCCTGAAGTCATCCAAATCAACCAAGTCACGCAGTGGAGGTGGAAGATTAAGAAAAGAACAAGAAAGGGTAATGCGCTCCCCCCAGTTGATGTGTAATAGAAAACCTGCTAGAGTTGTTGAATGCTTTTGCAAAGATCAATAAATTCCTGATTGGTTTAAGAACATGTACATTGCCTGCAGTTTACTGATGGCCAGTCTTTTACCTTGTGTTACAGACAGTTGACCTTGGTGGTTGCGAGTGAAGACTCCAGTTATATGCCAGCTCGTGTGGTGGTGATGGGAGGAGATGATCCCAGTAATATCAATACAGAACTAAATACCGTGAGTTACTAAGAGAAGTGCCTTTCAGCCAGTGAGACAAATGCAAATAAAGCTGGGGAGAATATTATTGCAGCGTCCAATGCACAACACCTGCACATTCTTATCTCTTATGGATTCTTGTTAACTTTGTGTCTGGCTCTTGTGTTCCATTGATGCATTGACATAAATCATTTAATTTCTGATAAAACAACTGTCAAAACAATAGGAGAATCCATCATTTACTTTGAATATTTCCTTCTGTATGGAGTACTGAATGCTTTGAGCAATGAGTCTTTTTAACAATTACCATTTGGCTGTCGACAAATGTATACTAAAGAATAGCCTCTGTTATGATAGACCTCACACTTGCTGACCCTGTCTTTATTTGCAGGTGAATGTGGCACCCACTGCCAGCCGTGTGTTACTGCTGGAGAATATGACCCGTTACTGGGCAATCATCCAGATTCGGATCAAGCGATGCCAGCAGGTTAGTCTTTTGATTATATTGCAATATATTATAAGTGTTGTTATCTATGAAGTAGTACCGAAGCATTTCCTCCATGTATTCTCCAATTTCTTCATTTATTGAGCTTCATGCTTACTGTGCAGTAGTGTTATTTGAGTAGAGGAGCTTCAGCAGAGCTGCTATATCTCCTTAATTGATATTTTCTTAATTCAGGGAGGGATTGATACGCGTGTTCATGGATTTGAGGTTCTGGGGCCAAAGCCAACCTTCTGGCCAGTGTTCAAAGAGCAGCTATGCTGTCGGACTTACCTCTTCTACACGACAAAGGCCCACACATGGTGCCAGGAGATTCAGGAGGACAAAATGCAGCTGCTACAGCTTTTCAATAAGTAAGTTACATGGAGGGTGTTGCACCATAAAACATCAACTGTTTGGAATCAGATGGTGGATTCATGCTAGACTAACAAAGCCATCCCCTATTTTAAAATGCAAATAAAGGCTCATGGTGTTGGAAGGAGTTGAATGGCTAGAGGATTGTTTAATTAAACAAGTAGCAGATAATTGGAAATATAAGGCATTTTCAGTTTGGCAGATGGTGCATTAAATACCACAGAGGTCAGTACATGAACCGTGGGAATTTCCAATTTCATATCAATGAGTTAGAGCGATAGAGAATGAAGTATCCAACTCCATCCCTGCTAATCCTGATCTCTCCCCTCCCAGTCTCCATCTCCTTCCTTTCCACACAGCTCCACTTAGGCTGCACTTCCCACCCTGAAATCGGAGCATAAATGATTCAAAAGCGTCAGCAAGCACAGCCGTTTGGGAAAACCACCTGTGAAGCGTGTACAGATGCTGCACAGAGATGGGTTGAGTTGCTAGGTAACTAGGTGACAGCATCCCAGTATGATGATGGGAAATGTCAAGTTATTTGCTTTGGTAAAATGAATAGAAGATGGAATATATTTTAAAAGTTGAGAAGCTTCTAATGTGGATTTTCAGACAGACTTGAGTAAACGCTTACAAGGTATGCGAAGGTAGGGGGTTGCAAAGGCATTTAGGAAATCAAATAAGGTTTTGGTATTTGCAAAGCATTTGGAGGACAGGGATAAGGAAATCCTGCAACAGTTGTTTAAAACTTTGGTGAGACAAAATTATTATTAATTATATATTCCCATTATTGGAATCTATTTTGAGACAGCATAAGCTAGTCACTTAGGATTATTTGAGGATAATTTATTCAGGGAAGATTGTCTTACTACCTTGATTGACATTTGAGAGAAAGTAACAAGGAGGATTTGAGTGGATTATAGTTGATGGTTATTTTGGATAGAATTTTGTAAGGCTTTTGTCGAAGTCCAACAAAATCTGTTTATTTTTAAGAAGAAACATCCATGGGACCTGGAAACATAGCAAGCAAAATTGACTTAATAGTAGGAAACAAAGAGTCTTTTGTGACTTGTCTTCCTTTGACTATGAGACCCTGCTTTTTGAGTACGTATTAACAATTGAGAAGTAAATTTGTGGGCATGAGCATAAAATTTGCATATGAAGTCAGAATTGGCTTTTTATGGTTAGTGAGGCGGGTGTACATCACATGAAAGTTTCTGTCTAAACCGTATGTCATCTGATTTGAATATATTTCGCAATTCCTCTCATATTGGCTAGCAGTACTGTATGAGTTGCTGTATGCCAAGTTCAAGTAGATAGCGCATCACCACCTCTGGGGAAAATAGGGATGAGTCATTAATGTTGGACTAGCCAATGACACATCCCATGAATTTTTAGATTCCTTACTCTGAGGTAACCTACTTTTTAACAATTCTAAATATCTACTCCCTTTCTCAGGGCCAACTGCCTTTACACTTCCAGCTTCAGCCACAAAGCCTCAATTGCTCAAACATTACTTGAAATAATAAAAGATTTTTCATAGATAATGTAGTTTTCCCATAATCAAAAGAAAAAATATCAATCTCTGACCTTCTAACTGGAGCTTAATGCACACCTGCTTACTTTGGGAGAATTTTCCAAGCAAACAATGATAACAAAATCTGAATACACTCTAGGAAGTCTTTCTCTCTGTCTGTTAAAATAAGTCACCATGATGACAGAAGTACTTAGAACTTCATTAAACTCCTTCAGATACATGCACAACCCATATATCACTAGTTCAAAATCCAAACCGAAAAATAAATGATATTAAAATATATATGAATCACCCACCTTGTATCAAATTTGGATTGAGGCAAATGAGAGGAGATTGGATTAAGATATGAAATAGTGAGGATTTGGATGGAGTTAATGGGAAGGACCTACCTACCATGGCAGAAAGGTCAGTAGGGAGTATACATTTAAAGTGATTGGTAAAATGATTGGAGGGGAGATTTAAAACAAAAAAATCAGTCACCCTAAGGGTGGTTGGGATAGATTTAGTTCCTTCCAGATCTGCTTCAATTAATTGTAGAGCAAATCAAACTGCTAGCAGGTTGTGAAAATTTTATTTCAGTGGGAAAGACCTTATTCTTGTAGTCAAGGAAGTAAACTAAAATTATGTTGTAAGACAAAGGAGCAGTTTTGTTGCTGATGCTGACAGTTTGGAAGAGTTAGAGGAGACGTGATTGAAGCATTGCAGATCGTGAAGTTTTTTGATAGGTAGAAGGGGAGAGGATATTTTCTCTTTTGGGAGAATCTGGAACTCGGAGTTGCTGTTAGGGTTCCCTCTAATTTTCATTCTGTCTGGGCCTTCGAAGTCAATGCTGCAATCCACATTGGTACACTGATTGCCTTGTGTGGAATGTCAGCAACTGCACACCCAGTCAACCATGGGGCTTTAAGGGAATGTTAGTCACAGTTTAAACACTCAGACGTCACCCATTTCAAACATGTGAGCTGATGTTTTTTCTCCTGAGGGTTGAGTGTCTTGGAACTCTCCTGAAAAGGTGTTGGAAGTAGGTTCCATGATTCAAACAGGGGCTTTTATAATTTTTGCTATAGATAAGCCAGTTTCTTTTTATTTAATGTTTTTTAATTCATTCCTGGGATGAGGACATCACTGGCTAGGCTGGCACTTATTGCCTGTACCTAATCGTCCAGTGGACAGTTATTGAAATCTTTGGTTTTTCATGCAAGCATTTGAAAGGAATGTGGCATTATTGGAGCTTGAAGGAACATTCTGAGTTAAGCTCTTACTTTTTCTTTTAAAAGAAATCAAAAGCACTAGTTAGATCAAGATACCTCACAAAGATTAAGTGAAAATACTGCAGTGAACTTAAGCTTGTTAGAAAGTTATCAAAGGTTAAAAATTGATCATGATCAATTGGGCCAATGAGCCAAGGAGTGGGGGTGGAGTTTAATTTGGATAAGTGCCATGAATTGTATTTTGGTAAAATGAACAAAGGCAGAACTTATGCAATTAGTGTTTAGGCCCTGGGTAGTGCTGTCATATAGAGGGACCTTGGGGTTTAGGTACATAGTTCTTTGAAAGTTGCATCATAGGTAAACAGGGTGGTTAAGAAGGCATTTAGTATGCTTGCCTTCATTTCTCGTATGGTTCAGTATAGGAGTAGGGGCATCATATTGAGGTTCTACAGGGCATTAATGAAGCCACTTCTGAACTGTGTACAATTCTGGTTGCCCTTCTACAGGAAGGATATTATTAAATGGAGAGGGTTCAGGAAAGGTTTACTAGTATGTTACCAGGACTGGAGGGTTTGAGTTAGAAGAGGAGGCTGGATAGGCTGGGATTTTTTCACTGAAGCCTGGGAGATTGAGGTTTATGAAACCTTATAGTGGTTTATAAAATCATGAGGGACAATTAAGAGTCAACCACATTGCTACAGAGCATAATTTAGGTGAGGAGAGAGATTTAAATGGAACGTGAGGAGCAACATTTTCATGCAGTGGTTTGTATGTGGGATGAACTGCCAGAGGAAGTGGTAGATGCAGGTACAGTTACAATATTTAAATTACATTTGGGCATGTACGTGGATAGGAAAGTTTCAGAGGGCTATGGGCCACACGCACGCAAATAGGAGTAGTTTAGTTTGGGAAACACGGTTGGTATGGATGAGTTGGACCAAAGGGTCTGTTTCATAGAACATAGAACATAGAAGAATACAGCGCAGTACAGGCCCTTTGGCCCTCGATGTTGCGCCGATCCAAGCCCACCTAACCTACACTAGCCCACTATCCTCCATATGCCTATCCAATGCCCGTTTAAATGCCCATAATGAGGGAGAGTCCACCACTGCTACTGGCAGGGCATTCCATGAACTGTTTCCACGCTATATGACTCCGGAGAGAGAGCTTTCATTATTTATTAGCACTGGGCAAAATTCAAAGGACCAATCAAAAGTATTTTTTTCCCTAGGAGGTGTGCATCATCTTTCTTCCAAATTCATTGAAGATGTTCACCTACTTAGCTTCATAAAAGGGTATAAACCAATGATTTGTCACTGAATAATAAAAGTTAGTATAATCCTAAGTGATACCTTCAGAAAATACCTTTAATCTATCAGGAGTATTTGTGAAGGATGCATGGAAAGTGATTACTTTTGGTTTTTTTTTTGCAGGTTAAACAATGCTTTACGTCATGAGCAGATGTTTGCTGACCGTTTCCTCCCAGATGCAGAGGCAGCTGAAGCATTAGGACGGACTTGTTGGGAGGCTTTAATCAATCCCATTGTATTCAGTATCACAGCTTTGGGTATGTCTCATAAACTGAGGTTATGCACCAGAGTATTATAGCATATGAACTTATAAGCAATGTCTCTTTAAATTTTCTTTTGCTACTCTTGTGCTCAGAACGTTTACTGGTAATGAACATTGATAATCAAGTAAAGTGAAGTGAGAACAACATATCTGATTATGCAGTAGTAAAATTATTGGCTATTATCTGTTCCTCAACTGATAAAGGCAAGCCTACCATGTACCGCCTTAACTACTCTACTAACTTGTCCTGCTGCTTTAAGGGATCTGTGGATAAGCACCGCAAGATGTCTCTGTTCCTCTGAACTTCCTAGTTGTAGAGGTCTACAGCACAGAAAAAGGTCCTTTGGCCCATCAAGTCTGTGCACTCAAAAACAAGCATATAACTATTGTAATCTTGCTTTCAGGCCCTTGGCTCACAGCTATGTATGCCTTGACATTGCATTACGCAAAAAAATACTACAAAACTATTCTGAGGGTTTTTGCTCTGCCACCATTGCATGCAGTGAGTTTGAGATTCCGATCACCCTCTGGGTGAAAAGTTTCCTCAGATTCCCTCTTAGTCCCCAACTCTTGGTTTCAATCCACACTTCTGGTTGTTTATCCCTTCGTGAAAGGAAAAGGTTACTGCCATTCCTATCCATGCTATTTATTATGCTATGCATCTCAGTCATGTCTCCTCTGAATCTCCTCTGCCCCAAGGTAAACAACCTCAATCTGTCCAAACTCTCTCCATACCTAAAACTCTCCAGCTCAAATACCATTCTGATAAACTCTGAAAGAACTGTGGATGCTGTAAATCGGAGACAAAAATAGAAATTGCTGAAAAATTCAGCAGGTATGGCAGTATCTGTGGAGTGAAATCAGAGTTAACATTTTAGATCAGGTAACCTGAATTGTTAACTCTGATTTCTCTCCATCGATGTTGCTAGACCTGCTAAGCTTTTCCATCAGTTTCTGTTTTTGATTTTGATAAACTTCCTCTGCATCCTGTCCAGTGCTATTACATCCCTCCTCTAATCACTCCTCTAGCAGTAACTGAGCCAAGTTTTATGAAGCTTCAAAATTACTTTCCTGCTCTTAAACTCTGTGCTTTGGCTAATAGAGGCAAGTATCTCGCATTCCTCTTCAAGCACATTATTAGGCTACCTTAAGGGACCAGTGGATATGCACAACAAAATCCCTCTGCTTCCCAGGGTCCAATCATTCATCATGTATGGCCTTGTTTAGAGGCATAGAGCACGGAAATGGATCCTTCGATTCAACTAGCCCACGCCGACCATAATCCCAAGCTAAACTAGTCCCACTTGCCTGTGCTTGACCCACATTCGTCCGGATATTTCTTATTCATGTACTAATCCAAATGTCTTTTAAATGTTGTAACTGTATCCACATCCACTACTTCCTCTGGAAGTTCACTCCACACATGAGCCACTCTTTCAAAAAAAAAATTGCGCCCCGTGTCTTTTGTGAATCTTTCTCCTGTCACCTTAAAAATATGTCCCCTTGTCTTGAAATCCTCCACCCAAGGAAAAGGACACCTGTCATTCACCTTATCTATGCCCCTCATGATTTTATAAACCTCTATAAGGTCACTTCTCAACCTCCTACACTGCAGTGAAAAACTTCCGAGCCTCTCCTTATAATTCAGACCCTCCATTCCTGGCAGCATTCTGACAAATCTCTTCTGAACTCTCTCCAATTTAATAATATCCTTCCTGTAACCGTGCATCCAGAAACTGGGCGCACTACTCCAGGAGAGGCCTCGCCAATGTTCTATGCAGCCTCAACATGGCATCCCAGCTTCTTTACTCAAAGGTTTGAGAGGTGAAGGCAAGCGTGCTCAACGCCTTATTAAACACCCTATCTATATGTGAAGGAAGCTTTAAACAATTATGTACCTGAGCTCAGAGGTTCTACAGCACTACCCAAAGCCTAAATTTTAAGTCTTACCTTTGTTTAACAAAAATGCAGTACCTCCCATTTATCCAAATTAAACTCCATCTGTCGCTGTTCAGCCAGTTGACCAAGATTGCTTTGTAATCTTAGATAACCATCTTCACTGTTTGTCCTGCCCAAGTGCGTCACCTCCCACATATCCCAATTCATTTCCAGGTTAGTGGTTTTTCTCCCTCTCCCATTATATGCATTAAATATACTTTGTGACAACATGGTTTTCTGAATGGCAAAACTTTAGCAGAACACTTACCTCTAAGTTGTTGTCTTGTATGTTTGTTTCAAAGTTCTGGTGTCATTTTGTCTTGCTTTAGACAACACTAATCCTAGCCCATTATCCTGGCTGCTGACTGAATATCTGGAGAATTCAGAAGTCTCAAAGCGGGGCAAAGGCAGAACTGCCATCTTTAATTCCAGGGTTCGGCGTCTCTGCCATCTTCTGGTTCATGTAGATACTAGTTGGATGGAAATGGAAGACATAAAGCCAGCCGCTAAACCTGGTAAGGGTACTAATCGTAAATAAAACCCTGTGTATATTATGTATTCATGAGGTTCACTGAACTTGTTGCAAAGTGAAATATGGTGTGAGAAAGAGTAGACTTACACTAATGTCCTTTCTCACTTCTCTTGTGACCCTAAGTGCATCATGTAAATGGATTATTTTGAAGTGCTCTCACTGTGAGCATTCCTTACTATGTTACTCATCCAAGTACCAGCATTGCCCCCACTCTGCAGTACCTCCATTTATTCACTGTCACTGAAGTCAAGTGTGAAATGGAGTTTGTGCCAAAAATACTGCTATCACATTTACCTTGTGGAGCAGAATTTGAATATTTATATTTCTCACTCTTAACAAATTTACCTTGTAAGACACGTCACATTTATATTTTTAGACCAGCAAGTTAAGCTTTCTGGCTCAGAGTATTCTGAAGGAAGCAATGTTACTATGTTGATTAAGGATCATCAAGTGATGGAAGAGGTCACCGACAGATCTGTCAAGGAGCAGATGCTCTGGAATTGCCTGCTTATTACCAGTTTGTATTCTGACGTGGCCAGTTTGTGTAGGTTCAGCTTGAACTTATTGGAGTTTAGAAGAATGAGAGGAGCTCTTATTGAAACAAACCAGATCCTGAGTTGGATGTAAAGTTTTTTTTTCCCCTTTCTTAGAGAGGTTGGACGAAGGACATATTCTCAGAATAAGGAGGAGTCACCCATTTAAGATTGATGAGGGTGATTTTTTTATTCAGATAGTGAATTTGTGGAAATCTTGCCACAACGGATTGTAAAGGTTGGGTTGTTAAGTATAGTTAAGGCTGAGACAGACATTTTTAATCAGTAAAAGGGAATCTAGGTTATGGGGAAAAGGCAGGAAAATGGAATTGAAAATTATCAGATTACCCACGATCCCATGGAATGGCAGAGCAGAGTTGATTGACTGAAGGGCCTACTGCTTCTACGTCTTATGATCCGCATATTTACCCCTCGTTAAGGTTTCTCAAGCTGGTGAATTATTTGCTGTCATATTGTGGAAGGTTGCTATGTGCAAATTGGCTAACCTGTTTCGTTCACACAACAATGATTACTCTGGGAAAGTACTTCATTGGCTTGAAAGTTCTTTGGAATAACCAGTAATCGTCATTAATTTTATTAAAGTTCTATGATTTCTCCACAGTTATTAGTAATTACCATTCTGTACTCATGTAAAAGTCAAAGTTTTTAGACTTTAAGGTTAAATTCATGGGGTTGGCTCTATTACACAGATACTACCTTAGAGGGCTGAAATTCATGCTATAGTCCAAAGTACTATATCATTAACAGAGCCCAATTGATCTCTAAATAAAAAAAATGAATTACAGTAATTACCAGATAAAGACAATAGAAGCAAAAGTGATTCAATAAGTTTGTATTTAAACATGCACAAAGTGAAGTAGAAACGTAATAAGGCTTTAAATCACAATTATATGTTAGATCTTTATTTGGCATGTTTAATTTCATTAAAATCCTGCAAAATCACACTGTTCAACACATTCGACGCCAACTAAAGCTTCATAATCATCAGGATGAATGATATTGCATAGATCATCTTCATCTTTGCTGTCCAAAGTTAAAAGTAGCACATCCTCTTCTGTGTCATCCGATAGATAATCGTCCTCTGTTTTTGTTCAATGCATTCGAAATTCCATAGTTCTTGAATGATTTGAAAGTAGTGTCAGCTTTTATTTCCTCCCATGAATCAACAATTCATTCACAGATCAGTAGCAGTGATGGAGCTGCCTCCTTTTATGTAGCTTTTTTTCTTCATCTCACACCCAGATATTCCAGTTCATTCTCATCATGTCCTTAAATGGCTTATTGATGCCAACATCTATTAGTTGCAAAGCACTTGTAAGTCCACCAAGAATTACAGCTACGTTGGTGATCTGTGATCAGATATTATCAACAGATAATATCAATCTGATATTATCAGATATTATCTAAACTGGTCCCAGACGAGTAAACTCTCTTCCTTGCATAGGCCACCAAGTCATAAATTCCAAACTTCCTTTATCCATTTTCTGCATCCATCTGGATGACTGTTCCTTTTGGAAATTTCTCCTTTGGCAAAGCTTTTCTCTGAAAGGCAGCCATTGGTTTTAACTTGGTGCCATCAGCCATACAAGAAAGAACTAAAGTAAACCTACTTTTCTCATGGCTGATGGTTCTCACCATATTTCTTTTTCTCCTTTTTGGTTTACATTCGATTCTGTGTCATGTCGAGAGTAATAGGCATTTTGTCCATGTTCCCAATGCTTATAACTTGTAGTGTTTCTTCTGCTGATTTTTTTATTATAAAACTGGTGAAACTTAATATCTTCTAGTTCAGCTGGTAACTTTGAGTCTTAGTCATAGAGATGTACAGCACGGAAATAAACCATTCAGTCCGACTCGTCCATGCCAACCAGATATCCTAACCTATTCTAGTCCCATTTGCCAGCACTTGGCCTTTATTCTTCTAAACCCTTCCTATTCATAAAGTCATCCAGATGTCTTTTAAATGTTGTAATTGTACCAGCCTCCACCACTTCTGTCAGCTTATTCCATACACGTACCACCCTCTGCATGAAAAAGTTACTCTTTAGATCCCTTTTATATCTTTTCCCTCTCACCCTAAACCTATGCCCTCTAGTTCTGGACTCCTCCACCCAGGGAAAAGACATTGTCTATTTATCCTATCCATGCCCCTCATGATTTCACAACTACTGATAAAGAGGAGACCAGAATTGCACGCAATATTCCAACAGTGGCCTAACCAATGTCCTGTACAGCAACATGACCTCCCAACTCCTATACTCAATGCTCTGACCAATAAAGGAAAGCATACCAAATGCCTCCTTCAATATCCTATCTACGTGCGACTCTACTTTTGAGGAACTATGAACCTGCACTCCAAGGTCTCTTTGTTCAGCAACACTCCCCAGGACCTTACCATTGAGTGTATAAGTCCTGCTCTGATTTGTTTTCCTAAAATGCAACACCTCGCATTTATCTAAATTAAACTCCATCTGCCACTCCTCGGCCCATTGGCCCATCTGGTCAAGATCCCTTTGTAACCTCAGGTAACTTTTGTGCAATCTTAGTTCTCTGCCAAAGGACTAAGTCATGACTTCTCACGAATCTTGTGCATATGCTGCACTTGCCTTTAAAATCCAAAATTCCACCCTCCTTTGATTTGATTCATGCGTGGATTTGGATGCTGTTTTAGACTAACACATTTTCCATTTTGATGATTTTCAAGTACCCGCTCAGCAGCTCTTTTGTCCCTGGCTCACTTTTGATTTAGCATTGTCTGAAGTTAGTTTGATATCTTTCTCCAGTCTCTCAAGTTTCTTTGAAACACAAAATTCTCTTCCTGCTGCACAGTTATTTGTCATCTTTTCAACTTCAATAACTTGGGGTTTAAATAAATGCTGCTGTATGCTTTTTGTTTGTTCTGGAGGTCATTTTTTCATAAAATGAAGACATTTCAAAACCTCAACTAGGAATATGACTATTCCATGAGGTTAATGTCACCTGACTCTTTCGCACCAAATTTGTGTGAATTGTACATCAAATCATATAATGGCATGAAAAAAAAAATGTCCTTGTAACAGTTACATACAGGATAATAACCATGACTCTCAAATGTTGATCTGTTATCTGTGAAGAACTAGAGTCAAAGTTTACGCAAGATAAATGGAAAATTCCAGGGTTTTTTTTGCCAAGAATAGGGGGTCAAATTTTACTTGAGTAGATGTGGTATTGCAACAGCTGTTTAACTTGCACAAGGTGCAGGAACTGAATGAAGTGCATCAAAAGCTATTGAAGGAAATGAGACCATAAATTGCAGAGACTCTGATCATAATTGTTAGTCTTCCTTAGACCCAGAGAGCTGCCAGAGGACTCTGGAGTAAGTCCAGCAATTACAGATCAGTTAGTTTAACTTTGAGGAAATGTCCAGAAACAATAAATCAGGATCGAATTAAAAGTTACTCTTATACATGGGCATGTGTAAATTAAGGAGAGCCAGCATGATTTCTTAAGGGAAAACACTGTTCATGTTGCTTGCTGGAGCTTTTTAAAGAGGTAACACACGGTTGATGAGGGTAATGTTGTTAATGTGGTGTACATGGGGTTCTCAAGTGTTTGTTGCTAACATGAGTAAAGTTAGAGCTCATGGAATAGAAGGGAACGTAGCAACTTGGATATAAAAGATTGATAGGAAATCATTGATAGTTAATGGATATTTTGGGGCTGGGAGGGAGGTTTTTGCTTTTCCTGATGTGCATTAATGACCAAGGCCTTTGTGTACAGGGAGCAGGTGCAAAAATTGCACATGATACAAAACTTGAAAATGTAAACTGATGACAGTGTAGAACCACAGAAAGTCATTGAGTTAGTAGAGTGGGTCAATAGATGGCAGATGAAGTTCAACAAGGAGAATTCGCGAGGTGATTTTTTTTAGAACATGGAGACACAGTATAATATAAAGGGTACCACTCTACACATTGTGTGGTAACAGGACTGGATGTAGAAGTTCATTCAGAATAGCAGGACTGGGAGAGGGAGGAGTTAATGGAACATAAAGTATAAGAGCAAGGAGGTGATGCTAAACATGTAGATGACACCAGTTGTCTCAACTGGAGCATTGTTCCAGTTCTCTGCTCCCTACTTCAGGAAACAAGTTATGTGAATGTGATGTGTAAGAAACAAGAGGATTCAGGATGTTTCCCTTTGAAAGGCGAAAGCTAAGAGTTTGAATATTACTTTTCAAAATAGAGAGTCTGGACAAAGTAGATGGGGAGAATCTGTTCCCACTCTTAAATGGATTAAGAATGAGAGGGCACAGATTTAACATAAATTGCAATAGAAGCAAATAGGATGTGTAACTGTTTCACACAACAAGGAAGGGTCTGAAATATATTGGTTGCAAGTGTGGTGCAGCTAGCTTTAATTAAGCTTTTCAAGAGAGTATTGGTTGATTATTTGATTAGAATCAATGTTTAGTGTTATAGGGAGGCATATAAGATTATTAAAGGATTGGACACTCTAGAGGCAGGAAACATGTTTCTGCTGATGGGTGAGTGCTGAACCAGAGGACACAGCTTAAAAATGCGGGGTAGATCATTTAGGACAGAGATGAGGAGAAACTTCTTCATCCAGAGAGTGGTGGCTGTGTGGAATGCTCTGCCCCAGAGGGCAGTGGAGGCCCAGTCTCTGGATTCATTTAAGAAAGAGTTGGATAGAGCTATCAAGGATAGTGGAATCAAGGGTTATGGAGATAAGGTAGGAACAGGATACTGATTAAGGATGATCAGCCATGATCATATTGAATCTCGAAGGGCAGAATGGCCTACTCCTGCACCTATTGTCTTAAGTGGTGATGCTCATTTGGAGAGCTGGTGTAGACTTGATGGGTTGAATTGTCACCTCTTCACTAACTATTCTGAGATTCTGGCCCTGTTACTGATTGCTAATCGACAGACATTCTGATTTTAAGATGTGATGAATTGGCTCAATTGCTGTTTACTGGTTGCTACATATGACAGAGTGCACAAACTCTGGTTGTGATTAAAAGGGCTGTGCTGTATGGGATTGAATATTATTCTCAAGGTGGAGGTGGTCTTTGTTGCCTTGAAGCTGTTTAGTGCATTCGTTCGAAAGTGGAATTTGAAAATGAGGAATGGAAGTCATACATGTTGTGTTTGCTTTACAGATGGCAAAAACAAATCAAAAGACAGCAGCAGCAGCAGCAGCTCTGGATCTGTGAAAGGGCAGATGGTGAGCAAGCCCAGCAGCATATCTGGAATAGCACAGTGTTGGCATGGAATCGTACAGCAACAGGCAAGTGCAGGGATAAGGAATTTCCTCGGCTTGTGGAATTCTGACTTTCAGGTCATGCAGTTTCATGTTTTAATGTGCTGCTTTTCATCTGCCGGGCCTCGGGTGCCCTTCCTCCTTTTAATCCACTGCCAATTCCGACTTGCTTTTTTACTCTCCCTGTGTTCGGGAGATGAGGAGGCCAAACCTGCTGTAGCTGCTGATCTCCTTCTACCTGCGAGAGCCCTTCTACAGTGGATTGTGGTCCTGATGGGTGACTGAAGATGGAGTGAGTGGAAAAGAAGCAAATGGGAATGGAGTTATGTGAAGAGACGGCATGAGTGGAAGTATATGGTTGGGTGTGGCTGAGAGGCTTTGATGGAAGGGGTGTGGGTGTGTGTGTCGGGGGTGAGAACGTAGTTGTGTGTGGGGTTGGGGCAGATTGATTACATTGTGGACTGGATTGCATACTTTGTCATACATGTCGTTTGAGTATATGAAATAATAACCTGTTACAAAGTAATTAAAACACAGCTTTTCATGTTTGTGTTGATATGATATACAAACTTTAATAGTAGCACCCTGCTACGTGTTACTGTGCTGAGGTAACTCAGGAAACTTTACTTCTGTTATAAACTAAAACTTAATGCAAGGTAGTGACATTATGGTATGTTATGATCCTTGCTTCCCAGTCAATACATAGACTCTGGTCTCTTGCTTCTGATTGGGGTCAGCAGGCTCTTCAGACATCAGTTTCACGCTCGGTGTATACTGTGGTTACTGAAAGCTGATGTTTGTTAACATTTTTTCACACCACAACCCAGGGCATGATGGGATGATGTAATTTAATTAATTGACATTGAGGCAGTGTTCCTTTCTAATTGGTTTAAGATTGGATCAGTCTTCATTTGGTTCTGCTTCTTGTCATCTGAATTATTCTAAAGTGCCGTGAGTATTTGTACACAGCAGATCTGTCAACAGCAATGAGATAATGAGTGTTAGTTATTGGAGGATTGTTGGTGAATCACCAGGAGAACTGTGCTGTTTGAACAAAGGGCCTGTACTTGTTACTATCCACCCAAAGTCCTGGAGTAGATGTAGCTTTAGTTTCATGTTTTCTTAGGATATTTCTGATACTGTATTGCAGTGCTCGCCCAGATCATATGCAGAATCCTACCATGGGGCATTATTCATGAGGACAGTCATCCCTTTACTCCATGTTAACATTGAACATTGGAATCATAATGTGCAAGCAGTTTGATCACTTTAGCATTACTGTACCCCACCTCACTGAGGACAGGATGAACGTGTTGGTTGATTATTTGTGTATTCAAAAGTAAGATTTGAAACACTTAACCAATAACATACGGAATGGTTCATTTCATGGAGTGTTGCTAGAATTTGTGTAATATTAGTGGAAGAGTTAATACTTGAGTTCTCAGTTGCAGAAATTTACTTAGTTTTACTCATTGGCCCCACATCTAAGTATTTAGCTTAGACATTGAGCCTCAGATGCAGTAATTTTAAAACATTGCAAAAATAATGTAAAACTGACCATGGTAGTGTTATCATTTGTTCTGACTGTACTTTCAGGTAAAACGATTCCTGGATGGAGCATGGAATTCTCCTGATTTTGTCAAACGTTACAGGGACATGTACCTGAAGTTGAAGAATGCCATGGAGGAACTGTTTGGCCAGCAAACGGCCTTTGTATTAGCAATGCGCAAGGGCTTCTCAGCAGCTCTGCTTCAGCTATCCCACCTCACTGCCATGCATGTAAGTGAAAATATGACCAGCTGACCTCACTGAACAACTCCAGCTACAGTCTGCCCATCTTGTATTGCCTGAGGCCATGTGATATTCAAACTCTGGGTACAAGCAGAATCAAAGAAAGTAAGAAATAGCAGTAGGAGCAATTTCCCCCTCTAGATCCTGGTCTGTTCTCAAAAATCATAAAACTTAACTCCACTTTCCAGCAAACTCTTGATTCTCTTGTCAATCAAATTCTGTCTAATTTGGTAGTGAATCTATTCCATCTCCCAGGCTCCAATGCTCTTTTTGACAGAGAATCCACAGACACAATAAATTCCTCCTCCTCTTCCCCTGTTTTGAAACCATGCCCCCCTATGTTCCATACTATAAGGGCTTCCTCTCAGCATTATCCCCTCAGAATCTTGTTTCTTCTCATTCTTGTAATGTCCAATGTACATAGGCACAACTAGCTGAACCTTTCTGCATAAGACAATCTGTTCACCTCATGAATCACTGGTTAAACGAATTCCATGGCAAATGTGTCTTTAAGTAAGACAAAAAGAAAACTATCAACAGCATGTGTTGATTCACCAACACCCTGTGCAGTTGTAGTAAACTTTCTAACAGTTGTATTCCATTCTTGCAGTAAAATCTAACATTCCATTTGCCTTCCTCAACAGACTGTATCAGCTTGCGAACATCTTACATTTCATCGATGAGGATACCCAAGTTCCTCTGCACCACAACCTTAAGTTATCTCTCCCCATTTAAATAAAATATTATGTTTCTATTTCTATTAAAGGAAAGTCACATTGCTGATGGTATACTTCATCTGTCTGATTTTAATCTATTCATTTCACCTGTCTCTAGCCCTTTGCACTTCTTGTATCCTCCTCCCTACTTGCTTTTCCATCTCTCTTTTTATTGTCCGCAAATTTGACTGCAGTACACTTGGTCCCTTTATTTAGGTCATTAATATAGTTTGTGAATATTTGAGGCTTCATCCTTGTGCCAATAGTCTTATGGATTTAACTACAGCAAATGGACTGCAGTGTTTCAAGAAGGCAGCTCACCTCCACCTTCTCAATGACAGTTAAATTTGGATAATTAATGTCTCACCAGTGATTCCCACTTGCTGTGAATGAATAAATACAGCCTTACGTTGGTGCTATCCTGAAAATGACTCATTTATTTTTGGATTGTTTCCTGTTTGTGAAACAATTTTTGTATTGGCCGATGCTGTAACCACAAAGTCATTAACTTTACCCTTTTCTACAATTTTTTATACGGCATCTTATGACTTAAACTACCCCACCAATAGCATTTTTCTTTTCTATTTCATTAATGCCCCCCCCCCCCCGCCCCGAATCGTACTACTTTGAGACGATTATTTCTCACCCTGATACTTTTCTCATCCCCTGTTAAAAGAGCTGTCCCTCTCCTTTGCTATTTTTCTGTCTTTTCCAAATATGTTCCATTCACTTTCCAAGTCTGTCTTCCATCCATAAGACTCAAGACAAGAGTGTTATGGGATACTCCCCACTCTCCCAGATGACTGCAGGAACACCATTCAGGACTTGATTGGCACCCTATTTCTCTTACACCAATCGTGAAACAGACTCAGTCCTCGCATCTTTCTTACCCTGCTCCAATTTTCTCATATGCAGAAATTACTACTTTCCTGGTTCTGCTTTTATAATTTAGTCCTTTTTATGCTCAAGCGTTCTAAGAAGAACCTTTCTTTGTCCAAGCTATATCGTTGGTATTCATTGGACCACAAGAACAGGATCATTCCCTTCCACTCAATGTTGTACTCCACATAAGGAGATGCCTTAAACCATACAACCATAGGAAATAGAAACAGAAGTAGACGGTTCAGCCCCTTCAAGCCGGTCGTGGCTGATCAGGCATCCCTTACTTCCACTTTCCTGCCCTTTCCCTTTCACCCTTAATCCCCCTACTGATGAAGAATCCAGCATTTAACCTGAAATATACACAAGGGCTCTGCCTTTACAGCTTTCTTTGGCAAGAAGTTTCAAAGACATTCAACTCTGAGAAAACAATTCCTCCTCATCTCTGCCTTCAATTGATGTCCCTTTGTTCTGAGACAGTGCCTTCTGATCCTAGACACACTCATGAAGGGACACATCCTCTCAGCATTTACCCTGTCAAGCCCCTTAAGAATCCTTTATTGTTGACTGAGATTAGCTCTTATTCTTCTGAACTCCAATGGGTACCATCCCGACCTGTTTAGCCTTTGCACACGAGACAATTCCTCTATTCCAGGGATCATCCGAGTGAATTTTCTCTGAACTGCCTCCAATGAAATTTTACCTTACTTTCAGCTAGGGGACCAAAGCAGCGCTCAGACTTGCAGATGTGCTCTCGCCAGCACCTTACACACTTGAAGTAAGACTTCCCCACTCTAAATCAGCAACCCCCTTGAAATAAGGGCCAATATTCCATTAACTTTCTTGATTACCTGCTACTCTTGTATGCCAACCTTCTGTGTTTTATGCGCACAGGTGTTGCAGCTTTCCAGCAGTTTTACTCCATTCTTTTGTTCTCCCTTCCAAAATGACCAACTTTGCATTTTCCCACATTATACACCTTTTGCCAACTTGTTGGCCAATTAAATAACTTATCAGTTCCTCAGTCTCCCTGACTATATGGTATCCTACTGAAGCATTCACATTCTCCCCTTGTGTTGTCAGGATTAGTGTGGTCAGTCCTACCAACAGCTGCTGACCAGTTTAAAAAATGAAAGGTTTGATTTATTCATTTGTTCCCACATAGAATGTCATTTGTCATGTTTGAGTTATTTGGATGCAGTGTCAGATGTGGAAAGCTGATTGGAGGGTTTAAAACATGGAGCTTTCGCATAGCTGGCCGTGGGTTTTGGAGATTGGGTGTCTGGATGACATGTTCAAGAACTCTGAAGAGAAGATGGATTTTGGAGATGGGGGATTATTTTCTAAGAACTAAGGGGTCAAGGTTTGATTATTGAGAGTACAATGTCCATCGAGTCTGAAGACAAAGACCATCGATCATGTCAACAAACACAGGCACTGGGAGGGGATGTTGGGTAATCAGCAGTTCAGTGGTGGTAGATCTTAGCAAGAGTATTGGGGACTTTTAGAGGGAGGTTGACTGAATGGGCTAGTGGGAGGGAGGAAACTGATCAGATTGTCTCAAACTTGGTGGCGAAAGTGTCCTTACACATGTTGAAGTTGAGGATGATGGAAGAAAGGTATTGACAGGGTCATATGCAGTTGTGAAAAGTAGACAGGTTTGTTGCTGGGGTGTGAGAGGAGGTGTGATGTTGGGTTGGTTGTCTTTACATTTCGAGATGATCCTGCAGTAAGGCCTGAATGCAGATGGACGCAGTGAAGAAATGTGGTCTAATTTAAAATACAGGAATTACTGAATTGTGATTACTGGAGATGGGGGGTGGTCAATGGTGGAAGAAAATAATGCCTTTGTACAGCCATGTCACAAGTAGAAATTCTAATTTATAATTCCAATCTAAATATAGTTAAGAATTTCCAATTTGTAGAAGAAAATGTTTTTGGAGATAGTGGTAGTTTGCAAGGTGACCGTCCTTGATGGTTGACCAGCCTTTTGGAGGAAGGAATTGATGGCACTTTTCAAAGAGGCGGAGAGCGACAACATTACATAAGGAAAGGGGTCCATCCCCAATGTTAGATATTTGGCCAAGAGATTAGTTGATTGAGAATTCATTGTTAAAAATCATACAAACCACCTGAAGGAGCAGCACTCCGAAAGCTAGTATTTTCAAATAAACCTGATGGATTATAACTTGGTGTTGGGTGAGTTTTAACTTTGTCCACCTCAGTCCAACACTGGTGTCTTTCATTATTGAGAATTCATTGAGAATTGTGGTCAGGACAGTGTGTCAGACAGAAGGTGGTCTGGAAGAGAACATTAGGAAAAATGGCGATGAAGGTAGGAAGGGCACATGAGTGTGTTTTGTTATTGAAAACCTTGTCGTAATGGAATGAGTTAAATATACCCCTGTCCTTCAGGTCAGTGAACGGTTTGCTCAGTACATTGATCAACGTATCCAAGAAAGCGAAATGAGCACAAGTAAAGTGGAAACACTAAACCAGCTGCAGCAATTCCTGGAGCCGATGCTGTTCCTCTCTGGACTTGAGCTCGCTAACATGTTTGAACATTTCTACAGGTAAAGAGAATGTTTACATAAATGGTGATAAAGAGGACGGTAATATCTTAGCTATTGGTTCAAGTTCCTAATGGTTTGATAAGTCCTGATTTCAGAGCTCCATTTGTAATCCCTGAGAAAAATCAGCCACAAGCAGCAATACCAAGGTGACAACCAATTTTCTATTAAGTAGCAATGAAGAACAATGGTTATCTCCAAAATGAGAGCACAGCCACTTTCTAGGGCGTTTAGCAGGGCTGCTGCTACTATTGAGAGGAAATGGTGCTAATCCAGAAGTGCAGGCTAACATTCTGGAGACAGTCAGAAGATGCACAACACCGGGTTATAGTTCAACAGGAGGAGACTTCACTTGATGAAGGAGCAGCGCTTTGAAAGCTTGTGATTTCATAGATCTTTTGAATATAACTTGGTGTTGTGTGACTTCTGGCTTTGTCCATCCCAGTCCAACACTGGCACTTTCACATCCATGTCCTGGAGAGATGGCTTCAAATCCTATGAAAGCAGCTGGTGGAATTTGAAATCAGTTAATAAAGTCTGGAATATAAAACTATAATCAACTGTATTTTTAAACTGCACTTTGGTTTACTAATACGATTTAGGGAAGGAAACCTGCCATCCTTAGCTGGTCAGTTCTTCATGTGACTTGAGACATCGTAATGTCATTGATTCTTAACAAACCAGTTGGTTGAAAAAAAATTAAGGAATGGCAGCAAATGCTGGCATTGTCAGAACTGCCCACCTCCTATGAATCAATAATGCGCCCAACACACACCCCCAACCCACAAACACACACACATTAAAAAACACACAAAAAATTCGGGGGGTCATGATTGATTAGAAGCTCATCTGGAGCGCTGTCTTGAACACAGTGATTGCCAGAGTAAATTTGAGCTTAAATATTTTGTCTCAGCATGAATCAGAAGTGTGATGGAATACTTTCCAATGGTTAGATGAATGTAGCTCCATTAATACTGAAGATGCAGTACCCCCTCCCTACCTGATTGTTGTAAGACCATACGAAGTAGCAACAGGAGTAAGACATTTGGCCCCCGTCAACCTGCTCCACCATTCAATAGAATTATGGCTTCAAGAAAGCAGCTCATCATCACTTTACTTCTCTCTAGTTGTAATCAGCAGCAAGTTATGAATGGAAATATCTTGAAATAAACTTTTTGTTGCTGTTTTCTCTGAACTCTTCCTTGTTGACAGATACTATCTGGCGGATCGCCTTTTGGGCCAGGGCAAAGTGTGGTTAGAGCGAGCTGTGATCGATCACATTGGGGCCTGTTTCCCCAGCAGATACCCTCAACAGATGCTGAAGAATCTGACTGCGTCAGATGAGCTACAACAGGAATTCCACCTTTACAGGTTGCAACAACTTGACAAGAAACTGGAGGATGTGGATGACGAAGTGAGTAGATGATGTCCACTTACATTGGCACAAAGGCAGGTTGGAGTTGCAGCACCTATAGTCCCTTCACACGAATCTGTGGGAGTTCAATCTATTTCTTGGTCTTGTGAATTTTTTTAATAGAAAACTGTGAACTGAGAGACTTCAGTTACTTGAAAACATTCAACAATTTGAGCCTTTTTCTATACAAAGTAGCAGATTCAGCCTTTCTTGAATTATGAATTAGCTGGAATAGTTCAGTTGTGGAGCATCCTCAATAAAGATAATTACTGATAAATCCAACAGAGATCTGAAATGTCTGAACTCAGTTTAGTGTGTGAATTTCTTCACCAGAAGCAAAGTTTCAGACAAACGGTTCGAGCCTTAGATGACCCGTATGGAGTTTGCATGTTCTTCCCATGTCTGCATGGGGTTTCCTCCCAGAATCCAAAGTTCTCAGAACTGATGGTGGCGAAGAAAAAGTTGTTTTTTATGCAGAAGACAGGTTGGGGGAGGGCAAAAGGCATAAACGATAGGTGGGAATAGAGCCCAAAGAGAGAGAACAACAGTTAGACAAAGGAGTGGAAAATGGTCAGCCTCAGAGAGAGGAGAGATACAAAAGGGTGCGGGCGGGGGGGCAATTTTTTCACACAGCGGGTAGTGAGCCTCTGGAATTGATTGCCAGAGGTAGTGGTGAAAGTGAATATAATTTTGTCATTTTAAGCAACATTTATACAGGTATACAGATGGCATAGGTGTAGAGGCATATGGCCCAAATGCAAACAAATGGGTCTAGTTGTGCAAACTGGGAGGCATCAACAGCTTGGGCTGAAGGGTCTGTTTCCATGCTGTAGATCTTTATGCCTCTGTGTAACTTAGGTGGATTGACCAAGCTAAATGTTTTGGGGTGGAGGTGGCGGGGATGTTATGTTTGGATGTGGGTGGCATGCGTTTTGGAGGGTCAGTGCTGACTTGAGGGACCAATGATCTCTTTGCACACTTGTAAGGATTCTGTGATTCATAAAGATTTGATGTTTTCAAAAGGAAGCTAGATTCGTAGTTCTCAGACATTTTTGGTTGTGAGACTTTGTTAAAATGGTTTAGTAATCACAAACTTGATCCAGATTACAATACTCAAGTGTTGCACATAAAGGATATCTTAATGTTGAAGACAACAGGTATTTACATGTTTTCTATGCAGTTCATGGCTACTGCCCTCCTGCATGAGACAGCCAACTGTTACAACACAGCGTTGAAACCCTCTGTGTTAATTAAACCCAACACCCAGAAAAGCTCACCTCGTCTCGTAATCTGTTAAAATACGATTGACAGAGAACTCTCAAATTCCGCTATTTGAACAAAATAATATCTATCTTTTTTAACTCTAAAGATGAACATTAAACAACTGTTCACAATTCTAAGCCCCCTTTCTCTTAATGTCTTATTATCTGCCTCCATATCTGTAAGTATATGCTGTTCTAATAAGGTACTTACTAAAATTACATCAACTTAATTTCAAAACCACATGACTGCTGTTGTCATCTGTGTCTTTCTTCTTCCAGCTATTGATCTCCCTGGGTTTTTATCTGTCTTTTTACTGCGAGTATGTTTCATACCTTTGATAGAGTGTTCCCTAATTTCTTGGAGAGCAGGATGTTAGCTCTCCAGACATTTCTTTCTCAATGGCAGTTGCTCTCCGACCAGTGTTCAAAATGCCCACATTATATACCCCCCCAACATCAGATTGTCTTATTGGTTTGATGTTGGCCAAACAATAAATTCAAATTCATTGGGTTTTAGTATCCTGGGACATAATTTAAATTGGTTAAATTCGAATTGTTGTCAAAACAGCACCCAAAACTCAGGTATCCATTTCACAGCCATATGTTACATATTTTCAATTTTCCAGTACACTCTGGGACTGCCATCTAGTCATATACACAGGTTCTTGTAATCTCTCGGTTCAGAATAGCATTCAGTCTCTCTTAAAGGTACAGTACAAGCCTTCAACTTCATAACACAGTCCATTAGTGCCTGCATTTCACTCCTAGCTCCCATGGGCGTGAGAATAAAAAATAGAAAGAATTGCTTTCAGGCTGAGATGATGCCGATGGAATCGGAGGAGGTCTGTAAGGTATCAACACCACCACTGTAATTTATGTAATATGTCATTATGTAGTTCTGTGTCCAATTTTAGTATTAGAATCTCTACAGTGTGGAAACAGGCCCTTTGGCCCAACAAGTCCACATTAACCCTTTGAAGAGTTAACCCACCCAGGCCCCTTCCCATCCCTGAACACTCTGGGGAAATTTAGCATGGCCAATTCACCTAACCTGCACATCTTTGGATTGTGGAAGGAAACCAGAACACCTCGAGGAAACCCATGCAGAAAAGGGGAGAATGTGCAAACTCCACATAGATAGTCACCTGAGGCTAGAATCGAACCAGAGTCGAACCAGCGAGGCATCAGTGCTAACCAAAAGCCACCGTGCCGCCAAGATAATGCTTCAGTGAAAAGCCTTTTAGTATTTTAAAGATGATGAACAACAATGACTATTTGCATTTGTACATTCATGAGTTTGACAGTGAACTTTATCTTGCGCAGATGATGGAAGACCAGCCGCCTACAACAGCAGAAGAAACTGATTTGAAAGTCCTCGTGCTTTCTCCACGCTGTTGGTCCATATCTTTTCTCTGTTATCATGATAATCCAAGAGCATTCTTCCCATCTGCCCTCAGCAATTTCCTGGAGGAGTTCTCGGACTTCTACACTATTAGTTAGTATTTGAATCAAATTGAAAACTGTTGTCTTTGTGCTTAGAACAAAGGAGAAGAAATAAAAGTTCTAGTACAACAATTTAAGCCAAATGAATGAGAACTGCTGCCCAGAGATAGAAGTAGTTACATTGTTGTCTAATAAGAGAGTTATGACAAAGATGACTAAAAAGGAAACATTTACAAGACAGGGGCATGGAATTACTTTTAAAGAGCCCATAAATTCAGTACTAATTGTAAACTGACTTTGCTTGTGGCATTATGTCAGGATTTTCTGTGCTGAATAAGTCCTTGTTTATGCAGTCTCAAGTGGTGTGCCAAATCTTAGAATGAAACCCATTAGGTGCTCATCTGAGATGACCATGGGTTTTAGCTTTTACAGTTTGTACAACCTCAGTTTTGTTTGTAGACTGTGATATCACTGAAGCAGTACCACAGGGTGAGAGAGGTTTGAATTGAAGACTCCATGAATTACTACACTTGAATTTATCTTGTCAAAGATTGTGTTAGATTAGATTAGATTACTTAGTGTGGAAACAGGCCCTTTGGCCCAACAAGTCCACACCGACCTGCCGAAGCACAACCCACCCAGACCCATTCGCCTACACTTACCCTTTCATCTAACACTACGGGCAATTTAGCATGGCCAATTTACCTAACCTGCACATTTTTTGACTGTGGGAGGAAATCCATACAGACACTGGGAGAATGTGCAAACTCCAAAATAAGGCAGGAATTGACCCGGGTCTCTGGCGCTGTGAGGCAGCAGTGCTAACCACTGTGCTACCGTGCCGTGTTGAGTGAAGGTGAGATGTTCCATGGTGTCTTTGTTTGATGAAATTGTATCAAAGCAGTAATTAAATCCCTGTAGTGGAGTGAAAACCTATTCAGCTGCTTTACTTTGGGATGCACCAAATAAAGTATGGTAGATGGCACATTTATTTTGCAAGCTTTTCGGACTTGTGTTGCACAGCTGCATGATGATTCATAGATGTCATCTCTGTCCTTTAGAAACAATTATGACCCAATGAGTTGATTTCAGACTTTGTGAACTGAAATTCAAATTTATTTCAGCTTATCTTGTGACCTCCATTCCAGCCCTGTTCCCAGGCTTCCCCTGTGTCTGCTTCTATTGCTTACTCTTTCTGGCAGATCATTTAGCCAACATGTACCTCCCCGCTTGGAGCATGCATCAGAGGATATATCCATTGAGGACCCAATTTGATACCCCTGCTGCGACCTTCTTTAATATCCATTCCTTTGTTTCCCAGTAAAAGCTGCTCTATTGTTCCTTTACAATAGTTTGTTCCTTTACAAACTATTAGAAAATATTGGAAATGCCCTACATGCTTATTAATATCTGTAGAGAGCCATAGTTAATGTTTCAGGTTAGTGACCATTTGTCAGACCTATGTTTTTTAAGATAGATAGGAAAAAGGAGGCAAGAAGAAACAACATATATTTATGTACCTTTAATGTAATAAGATATTGTAAGATCCTTTGGATGGAAGTTATAAAATTAGATACCAACCTGTGTAAGACAATGAGGTCAGATGGTCTAAAGGTAGAACAATATAGAAATGTCAGAGAAAGAAAGAGGCCATTCAACCCACAGAGTCTTTGGCTGAATAAACGAGCTACCCATTCGGATCCCACTTTGCAATGCTTGATCTGTAGCCCTGCAAGTTACTGTGCTGCATGTCCTTGAACACTATGGGCAATTTAGCATGGCTAATCCATCTAAACTGCACATCTTTGAACTGAGGGGGGAAACCCACACAGACATGGGGAAAACGTGCAAACTCCACACAGATGGTCGCCTGAGGTGGACTTAAACCTGGGTCCCCAGTGCTGTGAGGCAGCAGTGCTAATCACTGAGCAACCATGTTGCCCTATTATTGTATACACCTCGATTAAGTCACCCCTCAGTCTCCCTTTTTATGAGGAAATCAGCCCTAGCCTATCCAATTGTTCTTCATAACTGCAATTTACAAACCCTGGCAGCATTGCTGTAGCTTTTAAATCTTGTCCCACTAGCCGAAAGGAGGTTTTGGGGAGGAAATTTGTTGTTTAGTGCCAAAGGCCCTTCAGACTGAGTGATTTAAAACTTCAGCATGCTCAAGAGGCTGTATTGGATGAGCACATATATCTCAGGAGTTGGACGGACTGGAGATAACACGGGGAAGAACATGACAGGGCCACGTGAAGAGAATTTTCAAATCAAGACATTTCTTGACCAGAAATTAATCTGCAAGGATAGAGACTGATGGTGAGTGAGCCTTAGTGCAAGCTGAGTTCTGGATGGCAAAGTTTACAGAAGGTTGGATGTGGGAGATGACTCAAGTGTGCTTTGTAGCAGTTAACTCTAGAGGTAACAAAGATACAAATGAGGATTTCACTAGTGGATGAGCTGAGGCAGAGGCGATGTGACTGATTTGGAAATAGCCGATCGTAGTGATGGTGTGGATATGTGGTCATCAGCACTGCTATTGTCCAGAGCCTGGTTTAATATGTTTGTTGTCAGGGAGGGGTTTGGAGTCAGTAGCTAGGGAAGAGTTTAAAGTCAGGAGTAAGGATGATGATTTCAGATTACCCAGTGCCAAAGGAACATTTACTCTGCCATGACCCGTTGTGATATAATGGTGCAGCAGTCGGGAAGACAGACATTGCAGAGGTAGTGCTCTGACTAAGTTTAGATCAACATGGGACCAGTAGAATGCGGTCCTATCCAACTGTCCTATAAAAAGAGCCACTAGATGAAGACATGGCCAACGTTGTCAAGTCCTGTAGATATGTTGACAAGGGCGCGATGAAATAGTTTACCTTTGTCACAGTCACAAAGAATGTCATTTGTGATTTTGGTAAGACCTGTTTTGGCAATGTGAGAGGTTTTGAAACCTGTTTAGAGGGATTTATGGAATTCCAAGCGAGAGATGGTGGGTCTGGACTCCCCCACCATCAGGAACATCCTTCTTGCATCTAACCCCTCTGGTCCTGTTAGAATTTTGCTTAGCTTACAGATCAGGCACCCTGGAGAATTATGTAGGTGGAAGAAGAGTCAAGATAGGGACAAGTTATTTGGGCACAGACAGGCTGAAGGGATACATCTACCAACGCAGTCTTGGTTATAGATCTTGGGAAGGAAGTACAGATAGACAATCCTTTATCCAAAATCCGAAAACCTCCAAAATCTGAAGGTTTTTTGTGAAGTTTTTTTTCCCATTAACAAGGTTGTTTAGCGTGCAAACAGTTAACCCAACTCCACACTCTCTTGATATGTGTCACTCAGATACGATGTGGACGGTGTGGCCCAGCTCTGACAGGCCTTAATTCTGTCACAGGACCCGTATTACTCGCAGTGAGTCTGCTCTTCGGTAAGATTTTTAAAAATTTCACCATCAAACTGTCACTTATTCTGAAATTCAAAACATTCTGAATTCTGCAAACCAGCTGGTCCCAAGCATTTCGGATAAAGGATTGTGCACCTGTAAGAACATGGAGGGAAGGACTGCAGAGGAGGAATTTCTTGATTTAATCAGTGTGAAGCTTCATGATTCAAGAGGAGGAAGGATGAATTGTTTGGGAATTGGTGTTCAAGCTATGCCAGACAGCAACAACATTGTCAACAGGATAGATGACAATATAGTTTCAGAGCTGAGATAACGGAGTGCAGCACCTTCAGCTGCAGGAAACAACTTGGATGAGCCAGAGAGGAGCAGAGCAGTTGAAATGTTTGTTGTCTTGCCAGCAGTTATCAATGGAAAAGATTAATGAACATCCAATGGACATATCCAGATGGAAGGAGAAATCGGAAGATCGGAATAAGTGCCCATTGTTTTGGGGTAATGAAAGATTTCTGTCCAAAGAGCTGGAATTTAAGGCATCTCGAACTCACCTCCTCTCGGTGAGGGTGAACATGGTGAAACTGAAGACTCCTGCGGAGGACTGATTGCTCAGTCAGAAAGTAGGAGGTCAGAATGAATCATGAAAATATGGCAAGGGATGAAATTGGAAGAAGGGATAGAGTTTGGAGAAAGTGGTGGGGAGAAAAGGATCTGGAGGGACACTTATGTCCATGAGTTTTTGAAGCTGCAGCCCTTCACATGAAAGGAAGAGAAAAAAGCTTTTTATTAAAAGATGAAATGGTACCATGGACCTGATCAGCTGGAGCTGGATTCAGAGCTACTGAGAAAGGTGAAGGTAGGATTGAAATATGAAGGGTGAAATTTGAATTGGAATGTGTATAGAGTATATCTGAGCCCGATTTGGTTATGGAAGAAAGAGCAGTGGCTGTAAGCAGCCTCCGTTCTCAGCTCGGGTCACAACTGTTTCCCCCTCTCAGATGCTGCCAGACCAGCCAAGTATTTTCACCATTTTCAACTTTTCACTGTTCTGTTCAGCATTCACTCTCAGGTTCAAGAAGCTTTCTTCTGCTTGTGAGGATATTTGTAGAATTGAAAACAATGTTTAAATAGCTGTGTTCTAGAATTCCTTATGCAAAGTCCAGACTCTGATTTCTGTCCTTACACTCCCAGGCCAAAATGTTTATGGGCTCAGCAGCACAAAACCTCGACGGTTACAGTGGACGTGGCTGGGACATGCTGTCATCACCTATGGATCGCTGAGTTTGCATGTGTCCACTCTGCAAATGTACATCCTGCTGCAATTTAATGAACGGGAGGTAAACCAGAGCTGTTTATTTTAAAATGATAGTTCTATCCATCATTGTTGGCCCTCAGTAATTCAAGCATTTGTTTGTGACACCCAAGTATTCTGCATCGTAATGTTAATGCTGATGTGACAGTCTCACAATTTGAATAAATCCCGTGGGTCATGTCATATGAGCGGTATTAACTGCAGCCAAGGCCTTTGTAAAAGTAATAACATTTTACTATAAAGACCTGCAATGCTTGCAGGTATTATTGGTCACACTAGTCAAGAATTTTGTATAAGATAATGTGTGATAATTTCATGAAAGTTTGTATTGAAAGACAAAGTTTAACAAGGCTGAACTGATTAGTTTATATAGACGAGCTATTGAAGAGGTACCAGAGCAAGCAGACCTCAGGGTTTATGTACAGAAGTCTTACAAGACAGTGAGACTTCGTGCCCATTAAAAAAGGGATCCATGTCTTTAAAGAAAGAGTTTAAAAACAGGTAAGGTATGCCTTTGGTGTAGCCTCAGCTAGACTATTGTCCGATTCTGTGTACCAAAGCTTTAGAAGGATGTTAGGACCTGTGCAATGGACAATTATGAAAATGGTATTTGGGGTGAGGAATGACTGCTATGCAGAGAGCCGAGTGAAGTGGGATTGTTTTACTTCGAGTGTGGGAGAGGGCTTAGAGATTGAAGTGTTGAAAATTTGCTGGGGCTTTGATAAGAGTAAATAAGGAGAATCAGAGGGGTAGACTTGGGATCATTGGCAAAATATCCAGGTTGAGTTACTCATTATGACTTGTAATGCACTATTTGAAAGCAGTGCCAGCAATTGAATATTGACTTTCAAAGGGATTGTCTAGGATGGCAGAGAAAAAGCAAAGGAGTAAAAGAAATTTGATATCCTTTTGAAAACTGGCACAGGCGCAATAAATTTAATCAACTGATGCTGAAAGATCCTAAGGTACAGATGTTTTACAATTCTTTGTTTTCTTTATAAGGAAATTCCTGTGGAGACCATCTTGAAATCGACTGGTTTGTCCCCAGTTTTGATTAGTCATGCACTGGAACCCCTGATAGGAGAAAATGACATCCTAGTGCATCCAGGCACTGATAATAAAAACAGACTCAAAGGTATGTATGTTCCTCCCAACCGAGTTCACTCTTTAGGTATTAAATCATCAACTATTTCTATTGTTGAAAAATATGAAATTACTGTGTAAGAGTGTGTTATTTTTCCAGCGTCCTTTCTCCTGTTTCTGACCGTTGACTGCAATTCTTGGAACTAATGCCTTGCAGCCCCACCTGCACCTTATACACTTTGTGTGAGGGGCAGCACTCATCACAGTGGAACTAAGTTGCAGACTGACCTGATTTGCAGTTGACCTGATATTGATAAGCAGGAATTGCTACCTGTAAATAAAAATGCCTGCATTTAAAAATAAATTTGGCTGTGTTTACTACTCCAGGCTTGCTCCAAAGTTGTAGCACTCCAAATACTGCTTTAGCTAAAATTGTCCAAATCAAGTATTGACCACAATAGGAATTCTCAGTTTTGATGCTCGGTTCCATTCATTTGTGCAGCAGGCCAGTGGAGGACTATAGTTCTAGATATAATGTATTGCCATTAAAAATAGATAGAATGCAGTTTGAAAATTGATGGCTTTTAATGCTGAGCACTGTAATGGAAGAGTGGCATTTCACATCTTTACAGTGTTAGGTGCAAGGATTATCTACCCCATTGATGTTCTTGCTCAGCTGCTGCATGTACATTAAAGCCATGGTACATCACTGTTCCAGAGATTAACTTGCTTTCCTCATTTGTCTTGACCTACTTGTGTCCTTTGAATATGGTTGGTCACATCATCTTTCTCCCATTGCCTCTTGACTGTTGTCCAGCCGGCTGAAACTGCTCTGTCCTGGTCCTGTTCTTAGTGAGCAAACTGTAACCAGAGAATTACTTGTAATGGCTTCTCTTCCTGCTCCTGCACCATGGCTGCTGATGTTCCCCAAGTGTCTATTCTTGACACCCTCCTTTTCCTCATCTAAATGTCATCATCCCCTTCCTCCAGAGTCAGATCTGAAAGCTTAGTGTTAGTTTTCACATGTATGCTGTCAACACAGCTCTTCCGCTATTTCTAAATTGTCAGATATCCTTTTAGATTACAAACTTATTTCCTCCAGCTTAATAATTTTTTTAATGTATTGTTATTGTCACATGTACCTAAGTGCCATGAAAAGTTTTGTTTTAGTGAGCAGTACAGGCAGCACATACAGATCATAGGGTGTTTACAGCAAGGTTCCAGTTGCACCCGAGGTGCATAAAAACAAGATCGACATTAGATTTGAAGTTAGAGAGGCCTCTTCATCGGTCTAATCTCAGCAGGAAAGAAGCTGTTCTTGAACCTATTTGTTCATGTGTTCAAGCTTCTGTATCTTCTGCTTGACAGAAGAGGTTGAAAGAGAATATTACTGGAGTGGGAGGGGTCTTTGGCAGCCTTTCAGAGACAGTGAGAAGTGTAAATGGAGCCCGTAGATGGGAGAAAAGCCTGTCGGATGTCAGTCACGGCGTTGGAGACAACGCAAATTGGAGGAACAGCATCTCATCTTCTGACTAGGCACTTTACAGCCTGCCGGTCTCAACATTGAATTCAATAACTTCAGATGATTATCCCATCTCGACCCCTCTGTTTTCATTCTGCTCTGTAATTTTATTTCATTTATTTTATTTATTTTTAAAATTTTTTTTCACTGTTCTGTACCTCATTTCTTGATTGTCTCTCTTTCTCTCGCTCCCCACTCTCTGTCATCACTTTTTTTCTCTCCCCTTCCTCCTTTGCTACCCTTCACCTGTGTTTTCCATTTTGCCTCTGCTTCACCCATCTCTCCACCCCTCATCCCCTACATATTTTGTCTCTCAGCACTGGCTTCAGCCTTGGTCATTCACAGCTCCTAATCTTTTTATGCACTGTCATTTTCACCTCTTTATTGCTACCTTTGCTTCTGGACCTAGTATAAATACTTCCCTATTTCTCCCTTTTTTTTTTAAAGCTTTGACAAGGGGTCAGTTAGACTCAACGTCAACTCTCTTCTCTCCTTACAGATGCTGCCAGACCTGCTGAGTTTTTCCAGCATTTTCTCCCATGGATGGGAGGCTGGCTTCTGTGATGGTCTGGCCTGTGCACACAACTTCATGCAGTTTCTAACCGGTTCTGGCGAGAGTACTTGCTGTACCATATATGCACCCAGATAGAATGCTTTCTGTTGTGCGTCTGTAAAAATTACTGAGGGTCCTTATGGGCATGCTGAATGTCCTACGCCTCCTGAGGAAGAAGAGGCTTTGTGGTGCATTGACCATTGCATCTAGAGGGGAATCCAGGACAGGTGGTCAGTTATCATCACTCTGAGGAACTTGATGCTCTTAATCTTCTCTGCCTCAACCCTGGTGATGTAGATTAGGGCGTGTCCTCCTCCTTTCTTCCTGCGGTCAATGATCAGTCCTTTTGTTTTGCAGACATTGAGAGAGAAGTTATCATTGCACCACAACACCAAGCCCTCTCTCATCCTGTTTTCTGACTCATCATTGTTTGATATCCCAAACTACAACGTTGGTCTTGTTAGCAAATTTGTGGAGAGTGTTTGTAAGAAATTTGGCTGCGTAGTGGGTGTGCAGGGAATATTGTTAGGGGCTGGGTACACAACCATGTGGGGCACTGGTGTTGAGGATTATTGTGGAAGGGGAGCTTGAGTTTATCTTAATTGATTGTGATCTGAGAGTCAATAAGTTGAGGATCCAGTTTGAGCATAGAGTCAAGACCTAGGTCGCAGAGTTTTGAAATTAGTTTGTAGGGATTATGGTGATGACGGTTGTAGTCGATAAGTAAAAGCCTGATGTAACAGATTATTATTCCAGATGTTCCAGGGATGAGTGTAGGGCTAGGGAAATGGGCCTATTTCACCGAAGGCCAATTGCAGGAAACTGATGGGAGATTGAAGCTGCTGTTTTTGGTCCCAGCTCCAAACTCGATTACCGAACTGTCTGCTGTCATCCTCTCCCAGCTAACAGTCTGGGATTAAACCAATCAAATCGTGGTGATGTCTGCAACCTTACCCACTCAATTAATTTCTCAATCTCTCATATCCCCACACCCACCCATTTATCCAGTTGCACAGTCCTCCCATTATTAAGAGTTTGTCCTGAATCATCATCTGGTTGAACAGAAATCTTATCCAGTTCTCTGACCATGTGAGTGGAAGGAGGTGAGGAGGTTAGCGTCCAGTGCAGACTCTGAATTTGACCTGTTTTGATGTTTATCTTGTGTAATCCTATGGAAATAGTTGCTTGGTAGTGCAGAATGAGTTAACATATAATAATGTCTATTGCTTTCTGGCTAAAAAATGAGCAGGGTAAAGCTGGCTGTGAGTGATGGTGCTCAGGAAGCTGGTTAGTTCCAATGGTTACAGCATGGTCCCAAGATCACAGGTTTGATTCCCAATGTGGCAGGCTTCCCTGCTGGACCTTAATTGTGGCTCTTTTTAATACAGTGGTATTGTCCCTACATCTGAGACAGGACCCCTGGGTTCAAGCCAGACCATTGAGTATCGGAGTTGGGAGGTCATGTTGCAGCTCTTAGGATGTTGGTTAGACCACTTTTGACACATTGTGTGCAATTCTGGTCTCCCTCCTCTGAGAAGGATGTTGTGAAATTTGAAAGGATTCAGAAAAGATTGACAAGGATGTTGCCAGTGCTGATGCTCATCTCTCTGTACTTTGTCTTTTATCCTGAGGTGAGTGTCACCTCCAGCCAGGAGTAGTGATTTCCATTAAAGGTCAGAAAGCCACCACCAACAGCATCTCTTTTTATCAGCAAGCAACAATTTACGTAGAGTTACATAGAATAAACCTTTTCAAAACAGACCATTTGGCTCACTGAATCAAATCTGACATTTGTGCTGCATTCAAACCTCCCGTCATCTATCCACGTCCAGATATACCGTTGTAAAGAACTGGATGACATTTCTGCTTACCCAGTACCAGATGTTGGACAAACTCATTGAATGATGAGAGTTGAAGTGATAGTGACAGCAGCATTGGTGAGGAGCAGCATGGCAATGAGAATTGGGTGATGGCCTAAGATCCTGAGGTACATGAGATTAAAAATCTGGGAATGCTAAGTGAAGCTATTGCAGGTTCACTGGCTGAGACTGAATAAGACAATAAAGCAACCAGGCAAAAATAATCCCATCCAGCAGAAAATAAAATAGAGGCATTGAATAGAAGACCTTATTGTCGATCAATCTTCCACAATCTCAGGATTTCCCAGAGCACTTTATAGCCAGTATATAGCTGCGATTGTAATGTGAAAATTCTGCCACTCAGTTTGTAGTTTCACCTGAGGATCACAGACTATTACATCCTGTGGCACTCACCTTCTGTTGTTCCAGCTCTCAGATATCCTAAGCAAACTAATCATCTTTGGGGGGGTGTGTGTTGAATGTGATCATCTGCATAACTTACTTTGCAGGTGCCCACTTTCTCAACCAACCATTACTATCTCTCTTTTCCTGTGGTATTTTGTGCATTGTCTGATCTCTGTCAATAAAATTAATTCCTGTAATTTGTCTGAATTAATCAATTAAGGTGAGGCATAAGTGCTGAGAGAAAGCTGGTGTAGTGAAATCTAGACAGATATATTGACTGGTACAGTGCATTGTTTAATGTCCATATTCACCTCAAACTGAGTATTCTGAGTTCAGGAGAGAGTTTATACATGTAGTGAATCATTGTTGTACTTAGGACCTGAAAGTTTAGATTCTAGGTTGCAGTCTGTCCTCCATATAGTTTGTTTTGGACTTATTTGTAACCTGTTATGCAGTGCAAGGTGTTTTTAATATACATCTTTCCACAGTATTGACAGTTTATACTTTGGACTTCGGTGCAAACTGAAATGTGTTTATGGATTTTGTCTGGCGCCATGCCTGACATGAAATGACTTAACTAAACTGTTAAGAAATTCCTGTCAAATAGTGTGGTGCTGGAAAAGCACAGCAGGTCAGGCAACATTTGAGGAGCAGGAGAGTCGACATTTCAGGCATATGTCGGGAAGGGCATTCCTGATTTTACTTGTGTATACCTTAAGGCACTACTTATTAAATGTGATCTGTGTATGTTATGCATCCCTTGCATAGTACATTTTGGACTGCTATGTCTGAGTCACTTAACAGAATGTTGGTTAAAGTGCATGCTTAAACCAACTGACAGTTTTCTTTTATGGATAAGGGTTCACTTGGAGCTGTGCTGTAATTAACCAACTTAAGGGTCATAGTCACATAGCATGGAAACAGACCCTTCGATCCAACTAGTCCATGCCGACCATGTTCCCAAACTAAACTAGTGCCACCTGTCTATGTTTGACCAAAATCCTTCCAAGCCTTTCCTATTTATCTACTTATCTAAACGTCTTTTAAGTTTTGCCACTTCCTGTGGCAATTCATTCCACACGTGAACCATTCTCCGTGTTTAAAAAAAAGTTTCCCCTCAAAAAAACTAAAATTGTTTTCCTTGCAACCTAAAAATATGCCCCTAGTTTTGAACTCTCCCATCCTAAGGAAAAGACCCTTGTCATTTACGATATCCACGTCCTTCATGTTTTATGAACCTCTAAGTTCACCCCTCGGCCTCCTACATGCCAGTGAATAAAGTCCCAGCCTATCCAGCCTTTCTTTATAACTCCAGCCTTCCATTCCTGGTACTAGCTGAGTAAATCTTCTCTGAACCATCTCCAGTTTTAATAACATCCTTCCTATAGCAGGGTGACCAGAACTGCATACTCCGTTGACAAGGTGCATTCGTCCTTTGACTGGCTGTAATTTCAGGATACAAAAGCTCGTTCTAATCCATTGGACAATCTTATTTCCTTAGAGTTCCTTTCCCACTGTGTATTTGCAGATATTTTGCATTATGCTCCTCCATGATATGTCCGAGCAGCTGACCTTGATTATGCTTTGTGTTTTAACGTTTTTGTATTCTTGTAGGGATCCTGAGGCTGAATGAAAAGATATTGTGCAAAGGATCAGCAAATAAGCAGTACTGTTCATTGCTGCCAAAGCAAACCTATTTAAATGTGGATGAAGATGCTGCCAGCACATTAGAACGCAAGAGAAACATTATCTATTGCATGATTATCCAGATCATGAAATCTGAGAAGGAACTTCATATCGATAATCTTGTATTCAAGGTAAGTAACCTATTAGTTACTGTTAGATTATCATTGCCTATCGGGCAGTGGTGATACTAGGAAATCTAAAAGGTGGTATATACTATTAAAGATAATTCTGACAGCTAATGCTTTCCTCAACAATTCCACCCCCTCCCCCAAAGCAATGTTTCAATTTTCCTCTTTTTCCACTCCAGTGTATGAAAAGTTCACATAGGAAAGACCACTGCCTCCTCCTCAGGGAAAGTCAGGATGGGCAAAAGTGCTGCTGTCGTTAATGCCCCCGATTTTATAACGAATGAATTAAAACATGTCTTGTGTTTTAATTCTGGTCTCCTCCTCAAAACCAGTTAGAGGACAGCAAGAAACAGTCTGAATACCTTCCTAGACTCACTACTGCCCATCCTTTAATAGTTCAGAGTTGAGGAAGCCTCTGTGCTGCTCTAGCTGAAGTCTACGATCTTGAACATTGGACCTTCTTAGGTTGTTCAGCCTAAAAGAACATTGGAAAAATATACTTTTGGGCGGCACGGTGGCACAGTGGTTAGCACTGCTGCCTCACAGCGCCAGAGACCTGGGTTCAATTCCTGCCTCAGGCGACTGACTGTGTGGAGTTTGCACGTTCTCCCCGTGTCTGCGTGGGTTTTCTCCGGGTGCTCCGGTTTCCTCCCACAGTCCAAAGATGTGCAGGTCAGGTGAATTGGCCATGCTAAATTGCCCGCGGTGTTAGGTATAGGGGTAAAATGTAGGGGTATGGGTGGGTTGCGCTTCCCACACTGTAATGTAATCTGTAATCTAATCTAAACTTATTTGGGATGTCTCACTGGCAAGGCTCCTCTGATGCCAATCCCTAATTTCTCCTGAGCATTCAATCAGTGAGCAAGAAAGTAATTCACGATTTTGAGGAAAGTTTTACATTTTGTCAAAGAAGTATATGACTGTGATAAATGAGTATTTTTGTCTGCATGTCCCTTATCTATGCACTTTTAAAGTGAGCTGTGTTGCACTGGTTGGGTTTGTGAGGCTCCATTCTGTGTTCCCAATGTCAGTTGTTCTGCAGTGTAAAACAAGTGCCTCAATAAAAGAAACTTCTGCGTGCTAACTGGCTTTGTTGCTTTTAAGTTGCTATGGTGAAGGTTCGGTCACAATTTGACCTCCATAGCTTCAGAAGTCTTCTGGTGTAGGAAGTCTGAGAGCTTTCTTTGAACTGGAATGTACTTTTGCATGAATGTCTTCATATTTGAGGCACTGAAGTACAGTTTGAGTAAAAACTGCTGTTCAACATATCACTGAGTTAGCCTTTTGTATTTTCCTGACTCTGTCAGAGTGTGATGTATTCATAAATGTACATTTACCAAGTAGAGTGGGAACCCCTGGCAGATTCTTCCCAAATTTCAAACAAAGGATAACCTTTGGGGCTCTAATTTGCTGCCCTGTTTGAGCTCTTATCATTTAGTAGATAACAGATTTAATTTGAAACTTTTCTGACCTGTGTGGCTTTGTTCTAATCTGGGATCTAATCAGTGAAGCTTGACAGGAAAGTGAGGTCTTGTTTAACAACTGAGAATGTCTTTTGGGTCAGTAAATGCATGTACAGCTTAATTTATAAAACTGTATCCTTATAACAAAGAGGCTACTTTTGGTAAGTGCTTGGACCTACAGATTGCACTGTAACTTTGAAGAGCTGTTTCTTACCATGTGTCACTAAACCATTTGCAGGTGATTGAAAGCTGTCAGAACCAGGGATCAAGTTTAGCACATAAGTTCCTTCACTTTAACTGCAGCAATATGGACGTTCTGTCTTGCATCATGCACCTCATCAACAAAGGTTACATCAGACGGAATGACGACAACCCTCACATTCTGGAGTATGTGCTTGAAGACCCAGCAACCCCTCGGAAGGGACAAGCACACACAATATTCAGAAAGCTTGGAGCAAAAACCATGGAGCCAAATGACAAAGAGAATCTGTCCTTATTTAGGTAACACCAAATTACCAGCGATCTACATCCATATACCAATTAACTTCAGTTGTGCGACTGGCTTTGACTGCTTGCTTTTTCCATTAGTTTGCTGCTTTAGCATGTGGCTATAACAGATCTTCAGTATGAGAGAAATTACTTTAACTTTTGCATTTTGTGGGTTTAAAGATACGTAGCTGGACATTTTCCAGCTTTTAGATTTTCAATTGAGATGTATATTTTCTACTTTTGGACCAATTGGCCAAGTAACGTGCACTACAAGAGGATAGTTTTCATTGTACTTAAGGTAAGGTAGACATCCTTCAATAAAAAGCAGAAAAGTGTCAGCTTTCTGCAACTTCACAGCCCAAAGTGTCACCTGTATGCCTGAGGGTAAAGCTTTTCCATTTCTCTGGTCTAAATTGTTACCATGAGTCCTTGGTGCCTGAGCAAGTGGCAGTCCATGCATGTGTGAGGACAGTGGGTATTCTGTTTTTCTCCACTTGCCCCCCTCTGTAATCCCATGCTTTCTGAGTGTTAATATACCCCTCAGTTTTGCTAGTTAAGGTAGACACTGACATGGTGACCTAACTACTGTTAAGTAAATTTAGCAGAGCCACTGGGGCAGTCTGGTTCACAGGGTTCCATTTATGTATCAAGGCCAACAAGGTAATATTATCTACAATAATCACTATTGCACCTTCAGCTTTCAAGTCACCAATCTACAGTTTTAAGACTGAGCTACAGCCTATATGTACCATACACATTTGGAGTTCTGCTGTATGCATTAGGTGGAATTGGGCAAAGTCATAACAGAAGTATTAAATGAAAAATTACATCTTGGAAAATTTGCATTTGTCAGGATTGGATTTATTCTATTGAATAAATCAAATAGTATATTACAACAGAAACCATGTAACTGCTTTGTTGAACCTAATAATCAAAAGAGCAACATATATGTCACCTCATGTCTCCTGCACTGATGCATGTTTGTACTAGTATCTGAGATTAGATTGTTTCATTTCAACCATAATTGTAATAAAATGTTCTTACAAATTTTTTGGTCATATAGTTGCCCTCTCTTTTGTTTTTATTTCACTTTGCTGGTGTCTGACAGATAGTAAATTGAGACCCTGCCAAATTAACTCAACCTCCAAGATCTTCTCCAGTATAATCAAAAATTAAATGGTTTTAATTATTTGGATGTGGCTTGGGAGAAGGATTATGTGCCATTGTAGGTCACATCCTGGCCTTTAAACTCTGGGCGTGCTTTCACAACAAGCCCAAATGGCTCTCCTCCCTGAAACTGCGGAATGAGCTGAGTCAGGTTGCTCCTTTGTCAGCTTCATGTCCTTTGTCTTGAGTATATTCTTGCAAATGCCTTCCAACACCCAGGATTCTCCTCCAAATGACCATTCTTCATATGAGATATGATAGCGAGGATTTAAAGGCCACCTAACTCTGTGTGGTTAACTAATTGAACCATTCTTCCCCCAGAGCTATTCGCTTAGATCATGGCTGGACTATGCTTCAGCATCATAATCTAGTATCCATTAGAAATCAAATATCGCTCTATCTTGGTTTTAAATTTAAGTAACTGTCACGTTTGCAAGGTATGTAACTGAATTTCAGATCGACACTACTGTTTGTGTGAAAGCATGCTCATTCTTTGGGCAACTTGTAATTGAAAATGATGGCTTCTTCATAGAAGGAATATGGTCTACCAAATATATCCTGTTAAACTTCTTTATTGTTTTGAAGATATTAACATAATACGAAATAGGCACGGGAGTAGGCAGTTTAGCCCCTTGAGCGCACTCTGCCATTCATCTAGCTTCATGGCTGATCTGACATTCCTCGCATCCACTTTCCCCATTGCCCTTAATTCCCTGATTGATCAAGAATCTATGTACTTATCTCAGCCTTCAGTATACACAAGGGCTCTACTCCTGCAGCTCTATGGCAAGGAGTTCCAAAGACACTTAACCCTCAGAGGAATTTGCTGCTCATCTTAGTCTTAAATTGGCTCCCCTAAATATTGAGATTTCATTCGTAGACTCCCAAGAAGGGAAACATCCTCTCAGCATTTACCTTGTCAAGCCAGAGTCTGATGTGTTTCAATGAGATAATCTCTCATTTTTCTAAATTCCAGTGAGTTGAGTCCCAAATTGTTTAGCCTTTGCTTATAAAACAATCCCTCCAACCAGGGATCATAGTGAATGTCGCAATTGTCTCCAGTGAAACAATATCTTAAATAAGGGGACCAAAACTGCTGTCAGTACTTCAGATGTGGTCTCATCACGTTATACAGTTGCTGTACCTGACTTGGCTAACCCCTACAATTTGCTGAAGGCAAGAACAAACATTGTATATTCGTGCAACCTGTAATCACAATTTCACAAGCTATGCTCTGATATCAAACTGCTGAAACTGCACTGTGTTCCTCCAAACTAATATATTCTTCCCAAGGTGTTGTAACACCCAAAGCTGAATGCAGGCGATCATATATGATCTGATCAAGATTCGAGAAAATAAAACCACTTTTTTTGTTTCTGAAGTGTCTTGAGATAAAAGGTATACCTCACCACTCAAATTACTTTTGTTTTTAAGGCCCAGTTGTACCATGAGCATTTTTCAACTTTTTCTTGTTCAAAGTGGATGACCTAAGTCATATTTGCCTTAGATTTGCTCACTCTTGGTTTGCATCACATCATAACCTCCTAATTTCACCTTAGTGTGCCTCCTAACTTAGTGTCATCTTCAATTTTGAGGTGCACAACTCCCTTTTTCAATAGCCATAAATATGGTTTTAAGAAAATGTTCAGTGCAGGGAACTGAGGAAGGACATGTGTCACATCTGGTCAATGAGAAAGCTAAGCTTTTATCCTATTCACTGTTCCCCAAACTTCAACAATATCAAACTGCCTCTCAAGGTTACTTGCAAATCCAGTTGTTTTCTTTGTGATCTCTTGTCATAGAGCACAGCACATAAATAGACCCTTCGCTCCAACTAGATATCCTAATCTCATCTCATCCCATTTGCCAGCACTTGGCCCACATCCCTCTAAACCCTTCCTACTCGTATACCCATCCAGATACCTTTTTAAATGTTATAATTATACCATCTCTACCACTTCCTCTGGCAGCTCATTCCATACAGACACCACCCTCTTTGTGAAAAAGTTGCCCCTTGGGTTCCTTTTAAATTCCACCCCCCCCAAACCTAAACTTATGCCCTCTAGTTCTGGACACTCGCACCCCAGGGAAAAGACCTTGTCTATTTATCATGTCCCTGCCCCTCATGATTTTATAAATCTCTAAGGTCACTTTCTCTCTCACTTTTCAGAGGTCTTTGTGCAGACCATCCATAGACATCCATATATACCATGCTACTGACTGGAATATTTAATGAGATTAGCCAAGCATTACTTGAATTCATATGTATCCTCATTCAGCTGCTACATGTCCCATTGTGCTATCACTCTATCCTAGTGTCTTGTAATGTCTCTACGTATTATTGTTAAAATGTTTCCTTTCTCAACTGCGTGATCTTTCTTCCCCTTTCCTTAACAAGGAAGCGATGCTTGTAGTTTTCCAGTTGGAAGATGCTACTCCCTGAATAGACCATTAGACATAGGAACAGCAGCAGGCCATTCAGCCCATCAAGCCCACTTTTGCATTCAGTGCATTTTTCCCATAACCCTTGACTCCCTTACTGATTAAAAATCTGTGTACCACAGCTTTGAACATCTAGACTCAGCTTTGATGGACCTCTGCGCTGAAGAATTCTACAGGTTCACTACATTCTGAGAGGAAAACAAAATCCTATTTCTAATAACTAGACAACTCCTCACTCTCCGATTTTGCCCTCTGGTCTTAGACTTTCCCATAAGCGGGAGCAGCCTCTCCAAATCTTACCTGTCAAGCTTCCTAAGAATATAATGCTTCTAAACTCAAACAAGTACAGAGCCAACTTAATCAACCTCTCCTGATAATACAGTTCTTCCTTACCTGAGATTAAGCAAGTGAACCTTCTCTCGACTTCTATTGTCAGTGTATCATTCCTCAGATAAGGGATCAAAAATTGTTCACAGTATTGAGTCAGAGATACACAGCATTGAAACCAACCCTTTGGCTCAACTTGTCTGAGTTGACCAGATGTCCTAAATTAATCTAGTCCCATTTTCCTACATTTGGCCCGTATCCCTCTAAACCTTTCCTATTCTTATGCCTATTCAGAGGCCTTTTAAATATCGTAATTGTACCAACCCTTCACCGCTTCCTCTGGCAGCTCATTCCATACACTCACCTCACTCTACATGAAAAAGTTGCCCCTTAGGTCCTTTTTAAATCTTTCTCCTCTTACCTTAAACCTGTGCCTTCTGGTTTTGGACTCCGCTAGCCTGGGAAAAATATCTTGTATATTCACCCTGTCCATGTCCTATATGACTTTATAAACTTCTATATGGTTTCCCCTCAGGCTCTGATGCTCCAGGGAAAACAGTCCCAGCCAATTCAGCCTCTCCCTATAGCTCAAATCCTCCAACCTGGCAACATCCTTGTAAATCTTTTCTGAACCCTTTTCAAGTTTCACAACATGTTTTCTGTAGCAGGGAGACAAGAATTGAATGCAGTATTCTAAAAGTGGCCTAACCAATGTCCTGTACAATCACAACATGACTTCCCAACTCCTATACTCAATGCACTGATCAACAAAGGCAAGCATACCAAACGCCCCCTTCACTCTGTCTACCTGTGACTCTACTTTTAAGATCTGGACTGACTAGTGACCAATTCTGAGAATATTTGAAAATTATGAAAGGTTCATTATTTATTTGATAGTTCGCTCTGAAACTGATCATTGTCTTGAAATTTGCTCCTCTTTAACCCATGACTTCCTCCATTACTGTCAAACCTTGGCCATAAAAGCATTTTGCCCATCCTGGATTTCTATAGAGGAATCTAGTCTTATTCCCCTGTCCTATCCCCTCATTCTGCAGGTTTTCCCAGACGTGCCTATTCAGTTTCCTTTTGAAATGGTTCATGATCTTTACTTCCATCAACCATGTTGCTAGCAACCTCTAGGTTATTACCCCACACCATATCAGCAAAAGTGATTCCTCACACCTTCTCTGTATCTCTTATCCAAAACCTTAAGCCTGTGTCTACAGTCATTGAACCATCAACTAATGAGAACACCCTTCCTTGTTTTCCTTTCTAAACTGGTCAGGATCTTCTACACATCGATAAAATCTACCTTCAGTCTGCTTTGCTCCAAGGACTGCAACCCCAGCTTCTCCAATGTAACCTTCTGGCTAAAATTCCTCATTAAAGGAACCATTCTGGGAATCTCTTCTTACACCCTCTTGGGAACCCTCACAACCTTAAGTGTGGTGATCAGAACTGGGTGCAGTGATGTATTTGAAGCTTGTCCAGAAAGTTTGGAAAAGTTCATTTTCCTTTTGTCTGCTCCTTTGCCAAAGGTTTTCTTAAAACCCAGATTGACCGCATACAATGCATTTCTTTCAATAGCACCAGCTTTATTCAACAAAATATTAATTAGCTTAGCCCAGCATGACTTGCCTTATGTAAATGTGTGCTGGCCAATTCAAACCTCTCCAATACTGTTTGTTAACTTTTTCCTGATTACAGTTCCTAAAATCTTACCCAACAGCAACATTAAACTGATGATCCTCTATTTACTAGGAATATCCTTCAAACCTGTCTTGCATCAAATTCGTTTCATTCCAGTCTTTGACTTTTTTAGGTTTATTTATAATGCTAGAATGCTGTTTCTTTCCTCCACAGTGAAAACAATGCATTTAAGCCTCATTTTAATAATGAATAGAAAAATGCTTGAAATATTCAGCTGGTTAGGCATCATCTGTGGAGAGAAAAACAAATTAACGTTTTGTGCCAGTGGGTGATTCTGAAATTTCCTTCAATTGATAATTTTCCTCCAATCATAAAGAGCTAATAATTGAACTTGAATTTATAAAATGCCTTTCGTGTCACATCTGCCAGTGTGCTTCACAGCCAGTTGATGTAAAATACGTAGTCATTGTTTTATGGGCCAGGCCCACGACCAAATTAGGCATAGCAAGATCCCACCAGCAGTGTTGGTGCATGTGGACCAGTAGACCAGGTTTAGTGATGGGCACAGTTGAGGAATGGCTGTGACCAGTCCGCTGGAAGAACTCTGCCTGCTGAGTAGCCACTCTGGGCCCCAGCTGAACGTTTCATCCTGTCAGCACCTTGGGTTTTTAAAGTCCAGTGTTAGACATATGTTCTAGTTAGTGTGGAATGTGTGGCTAATGGTTTGGAATCTGCACTGGTGACTCGGTGCTTATGGGGCTAAATGATTTATTTTCTTTGGTTTGTCTTAAGCTTTGACAGCGGTTTTGAGGCTGGGTCACAGAGCTCAGAAGAAGGAGTGTTGGAGACGGTGCTCATGTCAATGGGCCGAACCATGAATCAAGAGGAGGTGCAGCAATTGATGAACCAGACTGTCCTGCAGGTTGCAGATACGCTCAGCATCTCTACTGATATGTCGCAGCACTTGCTAATGCACAGCAAGTGGAACGTTGACTTGTTGGTGCAGCGATATGCTGAAGATCGTGAGGTCCTCCTGTTGGCGGCGGGACTTCAGGTCCGGAACCCACAAACATTTAACAGCCCCATCACCCAATGTCCTGTTTGTCTAAACCTACTTAGTAATGAAAGTGAAGCTGCTCCCACTCTTTGCTGCATGCACTACTGCTGTAAGGTGAGTCCTGTTAAAGTACATTTTGAGATGTTATGCTGATCATTGTACAATTTGTGCCATATTGTCAGAAAGCTGAATGAACATCCAGTACCTATGCTGTGCAATGCAACACTGAGATTGTAGTGGTCAGGTAATAGTGTATTGGTTTTAAAGCCTGTACATTTTAGGAGGGAAGGAAGACTTGGAAGAGCACCCCTCCGTTCCAAAACCACCACCAGTGAGAACAGGGAGGAGGGAAAGAATTGAGAATCGACCAAGACTTTCAGCTGTTGTTAATAGATGGAGAATTGAGAGTTGGAATACGAACCCTATCCAGTTTTCTGCTTTGTTGGATGGATGGAATTTTGTTTCTAAACAGGGCTGACCATCTGACTGAAAGTAGGAGTTATGAGAATGACCCTGGGCACAACCACAAATTCAGTAGCTGATTGTAGATTCAAAAGTCTGAGGAGAGTTTCTAATTTCAAATTTAACTATAGTAACTAGCAAAGAAAGTAGGAGCAAGAGTAGGCCATTGAGACCCTTTGTTATTGAATATACTTGTGGTTCAATGCCACACTCCTGCTCTCTCCCATTCCCCTTGATACCTTCAGTATCGAGAAATCTGTCTCTTTTTAAACTATATTCAATGACCTAATCTCTATATTTATCTGTAGGGGTGAGTTCCACAGGCTCACTACCCTCTGAGTGAAGAAATTTCTCCATGTCTCTGTAATAAATGAATTAACTCCTATCCTTGACCATGAATCTTCATTCTGAGCCTCCTGTCATTGGAAGCATTATCCCTCCATCCAATCTGTCCAACACTGAGTTTTATACATTTCAATGAGACTCTATCATTTTTCAAAATTCCACTGAAATAGGCCTAGTTGACCCAAGCTGTCATCCCAGGAATTAGCCTGGTGAATTTGAACTGTGCTCCCTCTTTTTTTTTAGGGAGTATTTCTTTTCTTAGATTAGATGACCACGGCACGGTGGTTCAGTGGTTAGCACTGCTGCCTCACAGCATCAGGGACCCGGGTTCAATTCCTGTTCGGGCAACTGTCTGTGTGGAGTTTGCACATTCTCCCAATGTCTGCGTGGGTTTCCTCCCACAGTCCAAAGATGTGCAGGTTAGGTGAATTGGCTGTGCTAAATTGCCCGTAGTGTTAGGTGCAGGGGTAAATGTAGGAGAATGGGTCTGGGTGGGTTGCTCTTCAGAGGGTCAATGTGGACTTGTTGGGCCAAAGGGCCTGTTTCCACACTATAGGGAATCTCATCTAATCTCAAATCTCTGCACAATGGTCTAGGTGTTACTCAGGAATTATACAATTACAGTAAGCCTTCTTTGCACCTGTACGCAATGCAAGGACTAGAAGATCTGGAATCTATTGATGTACCATGTGTTTTTTAGACAATGAGAACTGTTTCATCACAGCAGTGTAAGTCAGTTGATAAATATTAATTGGTTTTTTTATTTAAGCTTCAGTTGTGTTCTTTTCCAATGACTCTGGCTCTGTGCTCCATAATGGTACCACACACAAGTGGTCAATCCTCATCTGTGATTCACACAGGTATGTATTCGTAAGCTACATGAGCAATCTGGGTCACAGTAAACCTGTCTTGTCGCCTTTTGACATATTCAGGCTACTGAAGAATGAAGAGCACAAACCCTGGCTTCCCCCTCTCACCACTTGAGTTCACAATTGGTAAAGCCAGTTGTGGTATTTGATTAAATTTAAAAAGTTGTGTGTATAAAATTGAGGCACGTGGATAGGGTGGATATCAAGCAGCTGTTGTCCTTAGTTGAGTTAGTAACAAAGGGGCATAATTCTAACATGAAAGGCAGGAGGTTCAGAGGAGACTTGAGGAAAAGTTGTTTCACTGAGTGCGTGAACAGTTTTCACCAGTGTGATAGGGCCTGGAATGCACTGCTTGGGAGGGTAGTCAAGGTGAGAAACTTCACAACCTTTAAAAAGTATTGCAATGAGCACTTGAGTCATAATATTCAATGCCTAGTGCTGGAAAGTGCAACTCGTGTAGATTTAATATATTCTTAGTAGTACAGACTTGGGCAGAATGGCCTTTTCTGTACTGTATGATCATATTCTCTGATTTGAGTGCTGATTGTGACCTCAAATTGAGAACTTGATGTAAAGTGGAAATTGGGTGCCTCTGTAAAGCCTTACATCTTGAGACTGGGGAGGTTTTTTAAGTTCCTTAAATTTAGCAATTGTCCACAAGGTGGCCCTGTCCTTAAGTAATCTGAACCAGGAAATAGTGCAAGATGACACGACAGTGAAGACTTGCTACTCTGCCTGTTTGTGCAGTAACCATGGCACAACCTGAGTGTGTGAAAGATGAAATAAAAGCAGAAAATGCTGGAAATACTCAGGTCAGACAACTTCTGTAGAAAAAAAAAATTACATTTCAGATCTGTCACCTTTAATCAAAACACTTATGTGATAGATTAGTCATAATTAGATGCAACAAATTATTTCTTTGTAGGTGCAAGTTACTGCAGTTTCTGGAATCTGTACTGAAAATAAAAATGTAGTGGTGATTCCAGCAGGTCAGGCAGCACTCATGGAGAGAAAGTGAGCTACCGTTTTGAGTTGAGATGACACTTCATCAGAGCCACTTCACTTCTGATGAAGAGTCATGTAGACTTGAAATGTTAAATAATTTCTTTGAATTCATTGCCTGGATAATCGTAGCACCATTTCCCACCAAAGTGTTTTCTGATTTTAGTACAGCGAACTTTTTATTAACTGGCACCTGTGGCACCAGGAGTGTACCAATTGATTAAATGTTCCAATTGATCAAGAGGTCCACATAATCAATGTAAAAACACAGACTAAGTGATAGAAACATAATGCAGGGGATATCACATCACTGTTATACTTTATTTGCAGCATAAATCACTTAAATAACAATGCAGTTTTGCCTTAAATAAATCTTACTGGCAGAGAGCCTTCTCACTCTCACTGACTGCTCTGAGATTGTGATAATACAATAAACCTCTGGTATTTCAGTTGTATAATCTTTTCCTTTTTATTGAGGATGCTGGTTAAAATAAAGTTTGCTATGTTATAGGAAGATAAATACAAGATTAGGAAAAAAAAACTATAGTTTGTGTGAACATATCAAAAGTGATCCTTTTCAATGGACCATCCCTTAATTCATCCTTTAAAATTCTTTGTGCCTCCTATTTTTTTTTAAGGAGAATTGAAAGGGGCCAGTTTCGGGTTCCCAGATACACTGCTTGTTTCTTTCTGATCCTATATATCACCCTAAATTCAGAAACAGCATGCAGCTGTTCTTTACCAGGAAAAGCGTTCAAAGGAATAATCTGTGATATCATTCTCTGCGATCTACTGTGTTTTTTAAGCTTGAGTGCAAGTACTTTGGATCTCGACCATTCGGTAATTGACAATTGTTGGATTAACGATTCCCTTAAGTATTTAAACATTAGGTAATAGTTTGATTTTCCTGTTCCGCGCTATGTTCTGCTCTGATTTGTATAACAGCAATCGAATTATTCACAGAATCCCAGGTGTGGTGAAAACCAGTGAATGTGCTAGCTTGTATCCAGTCAGAATTCATCCCTCTGATATGACTTAAGAGTCCTGTTACCTCATTTTCTTCCACAGTATACTATTCAATTGATTTCAGTGACTTACATGCAAAATCCCAGAATTCTATTCTCTTGCATTCTACAACTTGTAGCCATCTGGTTTATAGCTTTTCTGTTTGTTTCTAGTCCCACTGTCCTCCACTTGTCCACAATAAATCTGTTGCCAAACAGCAGACATTTCACAACCCATCCAGATTCATTGTGTGGTCTGGAATTGCTCATTTCTCGACATTTCAAACCATGAACCTGGGTCCACTACTTTTCTTCATTTCTTTAAATGATTTGGATACGAGCAGTAGAGGTATAGTTAGTAAGTTTGCAGATGACACCAAAATTGGAGGCGTAGTGGACAGCGAAGAACTACAATGGGATCTTGATCAGATGGGCCAATGGGTCGAGAAGTGGCAGATGGAGTTTAATTTAGATACATGCGAGGTGCTGCATTTTGGGAAAGCAAATCTTAGCAGGACTTGTACACTTATTGGTAAGGTCCAAGGGAGTGTTGCTGAACAAAGAGACCTTGGAGTCCAGGTTCATAGCTCCTTGAAAGTGGAGTCACAGGTAGATAGGGTAGTGAAGAAGGTGTTTGGTATGCTTTCTTTTATTGGACAGAGCAGTGAATATAGGAGTTTTGAGATCATGTTGTGGCTATACAGGACATTGGTTAGGCCGCTGTTGGAATATTGCATGCAATTCTCGTCTCCTATCTATCGGAAAGATGTTGTGAAACTTGAAAGCGTTCAGAAAAGATTTACAAGGATTTTGTCAGGGATGAAGGATTTGAGCTATAGAGAGAGGTTGAATAGGCCAGGGCTGTTTTCCCTGGAGTGTCGGAGGCTGAGGGGGTGACCTTTTATAGAGGTTTATAAATTCATAAATTGACAGTTTTTTTCTTGGAGTAGGAGAGTCCAGAATTAGAGGGTATAGGTTTAGGGTGAGGGGGGAAAGATATAAAAGAGACCTAAGGGGCAACCTTTTCACACAGAGGGTGGTACGTGTATGGAATGAGCTGCCAGAGGAAGTGGTGGAGGCTAGTACAATTACAACATTTAAGAGGCATTTGGATGGGTATGTGAATAGGAAGGGTTTGGAGGGATATTGGCCAGGTGCTGGTAGGTGGGACTAGGTTGGGCTGGGATATCTGGTTGGCATGGACAAGTTGGACCAAAGGGTCTGTTTCCATGCTGTACATCTCTATGACTCTATAACTGTAGTCAATAAAAACTGATTTCACTCAATCAGTAAATCTCCTGTTAGCATACTGAGGTCATGAGCTCCATTAAACGAAAATGCCATTTGAGCTGTCTGATTGCAGAGCACCTGCCATTTCTGTTGCAACATCCATCTATCGGTTAAATAAATCCAATACCCTGGTCTGAGTGTTTGGGAAATGCGTTTCACATGTGTAACCAATATGTTTTCTGATGCCTATCCTGAATTTGATATTCAAGCTTGAGGATGTCTTAGTCTATTGTGGGTCTAACTGTTGTTCAAAGCTGGATTTGAGTCCTGCTCACTATTTCATTCACTCTTGTAAAGTTTCCTTTGGAGCTATCTATTGGAGCATGAGGAGCCATACTTTATCCAATTTCAATCTTCCTGACCAGAAAGAAGCAGTGTTGCTTAACTCAATTTGGACCTGCATAGAACAGAGCAATGATTCTATCCAATAGTGGTGTTTATATTTTGATGTTGTCTTGATCTTTGTGTCCTCAGTCCTGCTGGAAAGAGTATTTAATAACGAGAATTGAGCAAAACCTGGTGCAGAATTGTACTTGCCCAATCTCTGACTGTCCTGCACAGCCAACCAATGAGTTTATCTCGTCTATTATAAGTGACAGTGAGATTGCAGCCAAGGTAAGACATTAGCTTTGTTAAGACAGTTAATTGTAATAAAAATCTAATGAAAACATATTTGTTTCAGTTCAGTTGTTTCTCAGTCCATGTTTTGTTCTAAGCAATGTAATCGTCCTAGATCGTTATGAATGAAGGCAAACCATTTTATTTTGCATTTTCTTTATTTGTTCCTGGGATACGAGCTTTGCTGTTTGGTCACCGTTTATTGCCCAATCCGTGCCACTGGGGAAGCTGCTGATGAGTGTCTTCGTGAAGCAATGCAGTAGTTGGAATATGGGAGCATACACAGTGCTATTTGGCAGAGAGTTTGATTCACCAACATGAGAGAAATGGTGACATGTTTCCTCACCAGGATGATGTTCCTTCAAAAGGAAGTTACAGGTGCTGGTGTTGCCATGTATCAGCTGCCCTTTTACTTCCAGATAATATGGAGGTAAAGTTGCCATATTCCCAGAGGGCTGTGCTCTCATTAGAGAGATAGGGTAAGGAGTTGGGAATTGTAGGGAGTTAAACCTGAGGGCCCCACGTCTCCAGTGTGGGACAAGGTCAGTATAGGGGGATCTTTGTGCTGACCTCGGTTATACATGATTTAGAGGTGCCACTGTTGGACTGGGTGAACAAAGTTAAAAATCTCACAACACCAGGTTACAGTCGAACAGATTTATTCAGAAGCACTAACTTTTGGAGTGCTGCTCAGTCATCAGGTGGTTGTGGAGTATAAGATTGGACGACACAGAATTTATAGCAAAAGATCACAGTGTGATGCCACTGGAATTATATATTGAAAAAAACTGGATTTTTTGTTAAGTCTTTCATCTTTTAGAATAACCATCCTAGTTTTGGTTCTTTCATATGTAAAATCCAGAACTTTTTTTAAAAGTAACATTCTCATGTTAGCTTTAAACAATACGTGCCATCTCAGCTCAGATAATGCATTGAAGGTGTGAGGTTGAAGTCAATCTGTGTCCCAATAATCAGACTGATTCTATTTCTAAAGTGGGATTTACAGATCTTACATGGATTTATGTATTTTTGAGCAAAATAAAACGTAGTTCTGCAGGTACAAATTCCCCTCACAAGCTGTGCACATAGGGGAGACAGTGAATGTGAACATGTGTGAGTGTCTGAGAGACAGTATGTGTGTGAGTATTATGAGGTATAAGAGAATGTGTGTGTCTGAGCGTATGAGTGAGAGAGGTTCTGCATGAGTGTGTGCTTGTGCACGCGAGTGTGTGTGTAGTGCAGTGGGGTCACCTGTCGTGTGACATGAACCCAAGTTCCTGGTTGAGGCCATCCCCGCGAGTACCGAACTTGGCTATCAGCCTCTGCCTGGCCACTTTGCGTTGTTGCCTGTCCCGAAATATGCCTTGCAGGATGGTCACCTGAAGGTTTGAAGTCGAATGTCCTGGACCACTGAAGTGTTCTCCGACTGGGAAGGAACACTCCTGTCTGTTTGTGTGGTATCCATTCATCCGTTGCTGTAGCCTCTGCTCGGTCTCGCCTCAGGTCCTTCTTGCCTGCAGTGTATGAGATAGACAATGTTGGCCAAGACGGAAAGATGTTGTGAAATTTGAAAGGGTTTAGAAAAGGCTTACAAGGATGTTGCCAGGATTGGAGGATCTGAGCTACAGGGAGAGGCTGAACAGGCTGGGGCTGTTTTCCTTGGAGCGTCAGAGGCTGAGGGGTGATCTTATAGAGGTTTACAAAATTATGAGGGGCATGGATGTGATAAATAGGCAAAGTTTTTTTTTCCCTGGGGTTGGGGAATCCAGAACTAGAGGCCATAGGTTTAGGGTGAGAGGGGAAAGATATAAAAGAGACCTAAATGGCAAATTTTTCATGCAGAGGGTGGTCTGTGCATGGAATGACCTGCCAGAGGATGTGGTGGAGGCTGGAACAATTGTAACATTTAGGAGGCATTTGGATGGGTATATGAATAGGAAGGGTTTGGAGGGATATGGGCCTGGTGCTGGCAGGTGGGACTAGATTGGGTTGGGATATCTGGTCGGCATGGACGGGTTGGACCAAAGGGTCTGTTTCCATGCTGTACATCTCTATAACTCTGACACGAGTACCTGCCGTGTACATGGTGGGTGGTGTCCCCACGTGTAATGGTAGTATGCGTGTCAACACGTCTTGCAGTGTCTACTGTGACAGGATTGTACGGTGTTGTCCTGAAGGCTGGGCAGTTTTCTGCAAACAATGATCTGTTTGAGGTTTGATGGTTATTTAAAGGCGAGAAGTGGAGGTGTGGGGAAGGTCTTGGTGAGTTGCCCATCCTCATTGATAATGTATTGCAGGCTGCAAAGAACATGGCTTAGTTTTTCTACTCCCGGATTCCCTGAGGCAGGGTGAGACCAAGCAGAGGCTACAGCAACGGATGATGACTGCACTCCGCACAACAATCACTAGCCAGTAGTGTTCCCTCCCAGTCGGGGAACACTTAAGCGGTCCGGGACATTTGGCCTTGGACCTTCGGGTGACCATCCTCCAAGGCAGTCTTCAGGACAAGCAACAATGCAGAGTGGCTGAGCAGAAGCTGATAGAAAAACTAAGCCATGTTCTTTGCAGCCTGCAATACATTATCAATGAGGATGGGCAACTCACCAAGACCTTCCCCACACCTCCACTTCTCGCCTTTAAATAACCATCAAACCTCAAACAGATCATTGTTTGCAGAAAACTGCCCAGCCTTCAGGACAACACCGTACAATCCTGTCACAGTAGACACTGCAAGACGTGTTGACACGCATACTACCATTACACGTGGGGACACCACCCACCATGTACACGGCAGGTACTCGTGTCAGAGTTATAGAGATGTACAGCATGGAAACAGACCCTTTGGTCCAACCCGTCCATGCCGACCAGATATCCCAACCCAATCTAGTCCCACCTGCCAGCACCAGGCCCATATCCCTCCAAACCCTTCCTATTCATATACCCATCCAAATGCCTCTTAAATGTTGCAATTGTTCCAGCCTCCACCACATCCTCTGGCAGGTAATTCCATACACGGACCACCCTCTGCATGAAAAATTTGCCATTTAGGTCTCTTTAATATCTTTCCCCTCTCAGTGATACCTATGGGGATGGCCTCAACCGGGACATTGGGTTCATGTCACACTACAAGTGACCCCACTACACTATCAAAAGCTCTCCCAGACGCACGCGCACTCCTGTAGACCCACACACACTCAGACTCTCTTCCATATGCTCTCATATACACATCCCTCACACACAAACCCGCCCCATTACACTCTCACAGACACTCACATTCCACCCCTTCCACCCCCCCCCCCCCCAAACAACATGCTCGCACTCACTCTGTCTCCCCAGTACGTGCACACAATTTGTGGGGTGAAGTTGTACTTGCAGAATTACATTTTATTTTGCTCAAAACTGCATGAATCCATTCAAGATTCTGTAAATTCCACTTTAGAAATAGAATCAGTCTGAATATTGGGACACAGACAGACTTTAACCTGCCATCTTCAAAGCAGTATCTGAGCTGCCACAGCACCTATTGTTCAAGCTAACTTGAGAATGTAACTTTAAAAGAAATTTTGCGATTTTACATATGAAAGAACCGAAACTAAGATGGTCATTCTAAAAGATGAAAGACTGAACAAACTATCCAGGTTTTTCAATACATAATTTCAGTGGCATCACACTGTAATCTTTTGGTATAAATTCTGTGTTGTATGATCTTATACTCCACAACCACCTGATGAAGGAGCAGCGCTCCGGAAGCCAGTGCTTCCGAATAAACTTGTTGGACATAACCTGGCATTGTGACTTTTAACTCAGGAATTAAATTTGTTCTGTTAGTGACACTCCAAAACTAGAGGCTGTAAGTTAATGGTATGAGGAGAAAGAGTTAAAAGAGACCTAAAAGACTTTTTCATGCAGCGGGTGGTGCATGTATGGAATGAACTGCCAGAGGAAATGGTGGAGGCTGGTACAATTAGAGCATTTAAAAGGCATCTGGATGGGTATATGAATAGAAAGGGTCTGGAGGGACGTAGGCCAGGTGCTGACAAATGGGACAAGATTAATTTAGGATATCTGTTCGGCATGGATGTGTTGGACCAAAGGGTCTGTTTCCAAGCTGTACATCTCTATGGTTCTCAATTATGACTTTATTTTACATGAGTCCTGTTTGCTGGGAGTTCAGGAGAATTATCCCAATTTGTCAGAAATTTCATCAGGAATGACCTCGTTTGTCATGAGTCCTCGAATGGATTTTTTTTGTTGGGAATCCTGGGAGTGGTGACAGTGTAGCATCCTCTCCCATTCACTTCTGTTATATTGAACACTGATTATTGTGATGTACTTGTGCTTTGCATACACCATCCCTGGAGAGATAACTACCAAGAGATTGGGTCCAGGGTTCAATGACATAATCACCAACTTCAGTTCAGAACGTGTCATGTTTATATTTAAATTGATCATTGACCAGAAACTCCACTGCAGCAGAAACAAAATACTCTGGCTTCATGAACAGGTCAGAGGCTAGAAGTTTTGAGTCAAACAACTTACTTCCTGTCTTCCAAAAAGCTCACCTTGCGCTGTAATCTGTTAAATTTCACAAGGCAAAGAACTATTCAAAATACCACTATTTAAAGAAAAAATTAAGTTTTATTTTTAAGTCCAAAAGAGAACATTAAACAACAACGATTTATAACTGATTTCTCTTGAACCTATTTCTTACCCACGGACAGAGAGAGAGACAGCGTATGTCACGTTACAATACTGATCCAATAAATTCCCTCTTAAATTTACGGCAAAATCAATTTCAAACCCAGTTATTGTCTTTAAATGTCAAACTTAATAGATTTCTCTGGGTCAGCATTGGCATTCTGCAAAACTTCTTACGGACAGGTACCTTTTAGAGAGCTATTCTGCTGGTTGTTATGTTGGTACTTGACAGCTCTGCTGTTCTCCCTCTAACTGTTCAAAATGTCCGACTTTATACCCCAAAACATTGGACCATTTCATTGGTTTGATGTCATTCAAAATAGAAAAATGCAAATTTGTTTGGATTTTGGTGTCTGGGGCATACATTAAACTGATTAGCCAAATGTGAATTTGTTGTGTACCACGGTAACGCAGTTCCGGTTATTTGTTTCAATCAAATGTTACATTTTTAAATTGTTCAGCATACGCTGTCTCTCTCTCTGTCCGTGCCAGCTTCCAGTCTCTCTAAGGTTCAGTACACACCTCACCTTCATAACACCTGGGTGGGTGTGACTCCAACAACACTCGAGATCAACACCATTAGACAGAGCACAATTGGCACCAGATCAACACCAATGATGAACTCTCTCCCTTCAACTTCAATCTTACTTTACAACTGTTTCTATTACCAAATTAAAGATCACACAACACCAGGTTATAGTCCAACAGGTGTAATTGGAAGCACACTAGCTTTCGGAGCGATGCTCCTTCATCAGGTGATTGACAATCACCTGATGAAGGAGCGTCGCTCCGAAAGTTAGTGTGCTTCCAATTAAACCTGTTGGACTATAACATGGTGTTGTGATTTTTAACTTTGTACACCCCAGTCCAACACCGGCATCTCCGAATCGTTTCTATTACCTGCATTGACAAGGACAGTGAATGCACTGAAACACCATCCCTTCACTTCCCACTCCATACCACATACCATCCTCACTTCAAGTGATATTGCCTTTCCTTCAGTGTCTGTGTCTAAATTCAGGAATTCCACTGTGGAACCCTATTACCCTCTCAAGGGCAGTTATGGATGCGTGCACAGAGACACGCGCACACAACCCCCACTCCCAATCCTGAGGGTGAGGTTTTTTGAAGAAAGTGGAGTGTCCATTTCATTGCCCTCCCTTGATGGCTTGTACGTTTTGATAATGTACCATTTAATTCCACTCAGTGTGACACTCTCGATTTTAATTTGGTGGAAGTTCTGCTATGTAGTCTCTTTGCTTATTCATTAACATTTTACATGTCCTGTTCAGATGGGTAAGTTTAGTCTCAAACCTTTTCAAAACTGATGTTCAGTTTAAGTACCTCCCAGTCTTGCAAATCTGTAGTAAATACAGATTTTAATTTGAAAATATAAACCAATATCTGCAGATAATAAGCACAACAAAGTAAGATCTAAAAGATGCTGAAATTCCATGCCAAATGATTGGTGACTTCAATTCTGTTGTGTTGTGACCTGGAGCTGTTGTGACCTTAAGGTAGTGACTTGCTGCTGCTTTCTGTTCTCTTTCTACAGTACTCAAAAATACTGCTGCGAGGATATGTGGAATGCTGTTCAAATCTCACTTGGTGCACCAATCCGCAGGGCTGTGATCAGATTCTATGTAAGGAGGGGATAGGCAGTGTTGGTACCTGTTCCAAGTGCTGTTGGTCCTCCTGCTTCTCCTGTAATTTTCCAGAGGTAACTCTATTGTATAAATGCCAAGCAAGCACTAGCCAATTTCATATATAATAAGAAATGCTAGACTTCAAAAGGTTTTCACTAACTGTGAAATATTTTGGAATATCCTGCAATTGTGAAAGGAGTCCTACAAATGAAAGTGCGTTTTCCTTTTCCCAGGTTTGAGGTCAGATGTTTTGCCTGTAATTCTGCCTTGTATCCTGACCTGGACACCTAGCTATACAAGGTGGATTCTGTGGGTTATTTCAAATTCTCTTTGGGAGTGCCAGGTGTTGGCTGGTGACACTCTTTCTGCATTCAGCTGCAGTCTGGGTCCAATTATGTTGAGTTCCGTTGCTCAACACGCTATCTTAGGGTTGCTATGTATTCCTCAAGAGTCAGCTCAAGAGTAAACAGAAATGCTCCTTTTTTTTTTAAGCAAAACTGAGCTTTTCATGCCTTGTGCTTTGACTTCAAAGTTTGTGAAAAGATTTGTAGCTCGGGTGCTCGTTGTTGTGGTTCTGTTCGCTGAGTTGGGAATTTGTGTTGCAGACATTTTGTCCCCTGTCTAGGTGACATCCTCAGTGCTTGGGAGCCTCCTGTGAAGCGCTTCTGTTTCCTCCGGCATTGTGCTTTGACTATTTTGAATGTAGGTCTTGGTCTTGTAAGGGCGACATCTTTTCTCCCTACTTCTAACATTTCCCCAGCTCCTTGTAGACACTAGCTTGTGGCAGCTTGTAGTTCCACAGTGGACTGTTGACCATCCAATACCTTGACCAAGTTTTCACCTATTGCCTGGAGCTCAGACAATGGGGCGCAGTGGTAGTCTGGCGCACTGACCTCTAATCGCTGAAGCCAAACGCCAACTCGAGGACACCTCTTCCTACCACCCCCTTGACCATGACCCCACCCCCCCGTCACCAAACCATCATCTCCCAGACCATACAGAACCTCATCACCTCAGGAGATCTCCCACCCACAGCTTCCAACCTCATAGTCCGGGAACCCCGCACTGCCCGGTTCTACCCCCTTCCCAAGATCCACAAGCCTGACCACCCTGGCCGACCCATTGTCTCAGCATGCTCCTGCCCAACTGAACTCATTTCTACCTACCTCGACACTGTCCTATCCCACCTAGTCCAGGAACTC
>NC_057712.1:131459265-131460437 GCF_004010195.1 Chiloscyllium plagiosum
TCTCCCCACCCCCACCCTCCTCTAGCTTATCTCTCCACGCTTCAGGCTCTCTGCCTTTATTCCTGATGAAGGGCTTTTGCCCGAAACGTCGATTTTGCCTGTCCTCGGATGCTGCCTGAATTGCTGTGCTCTTCCAGCACCACTGATCCAGAATCTGGTTTCCAGCATCTGCAGTCATTGTTTTTACCTCAGACAATGAATGCTGACCAGCTGTTCTTGGCTGGATGGTGATGATTAATTCTTCCTTAGCCCTGGAGAGTTGACAGTTGATAATGGTGAGAGACCCGGGTTCAATTCCCGACTCAGGCGACTGACTGTGTGGAGTTTGCACATTCTCCCCGTGTCTGCGTGGGTTTCCTCCGGGTGCTCCGGTTTCCTCCCACAGTCCAAAGATGTGCAGGTCAGGTGAATTGGCCATACTAAATTGCCCGTAGTGTTAGGTAAGGGGTAAATGTAGGGGTATGGGTGGGTTGCGCTTCGGCGGGTCGGTGTGGACTTGTTGGGCTGAAGGGCCTGTTTCCACACTGTAATGTAATCTAATGTAATCTAATCTAATCTAATTGTAGTGAAGGTAGGAGAGTGACAGATCTGTTTCAGTGATGGAGAGGAGGAAGGAATTTTGGGGACTTTTTCAGGGAATGTATCTGAAGACTGTCACTGATCCAATTACAGAAGCTTTTCTGGTGATGTTCAGATGTGTTTCCTGGAACTTTAATGATTGAATTTTGCATTGATCTAATTGAGCTAATTGTGATTTGTTGTAGTCAGAGGCTATACCTATCTCAGGATTGTGTTTTTACTTTACATTTAAATTCTGGAGCCATGGAACCTGGCATCAACTTCTTATGCTCCAACCACTGCTCTGTTTGTTCCAGGCGCATTACCCTGCTAGTTGCAGCCACATGTCGCAGTGGATGGATGATGGTGGTTACTATGAGGGAATGACAATGGAAGCACAGAGCAAACATCTAGCCAAACTTATCTCCAAACGCTGCCCAAGCTGCCATGCCCAGATTGAGAAAAACGAAGGCTGTCTTCAGTGAGTTAATTTACACACAAATGTTTAGAACGTAGAACATAGAGCAATATAGCACAGCACAGGCCCTTCGGCCCACGATGTTGTGCCGAACATTTGTCCTAGCTTAAGCACCTATCCAATTGCCGCTTAAAGG
>NC_057712.1:131460564-131490546 GCF_004010195.1 Chiloscyllium plagiosum
CTCTGTTGTACCCTGGGAAAAAGTTTCTGACTGTCTACTCTATCTATTCCTCTGATCATCTTATAAGCCTCTATCAAGTCACCCCTCATCCTTCGCCGTTCCAACGAGAAAAGGCCGAGAACTCTCAACCTATCCTCGTACGACTTATTCTCCATTCCAGGCAACATCCTGGTAAATCTTCTCTGCACCCTCTCCAAAGCTTCCACATCTTTCCTAAAGTGAGGTGACCAGAACTGCACACAGTACTCCAACTGTGGCCTAACCAAAGTCCTGTACAGCTGCAACATCACTTCACACTTGGCAGGGTTGAACTCCATCTGCCACTCCTCTGCCCAGCTCTGCATCATATCTAAGTCCCTCTGCAGCCGACAAAAAGCCTCCTCACTGTCCACTACTCCACCTATCTTCGTATCATCTGCAAATTTACTGACCCATCCTTCGACTCCCTCATCTAAGTCATTAATAAAAATTACAAACAGCAGAGGACCCAGACCTGATCCCTGCGGAACTCCACTTGTAACTGAGCTCCAGGCTGAATATTTTCCATCTATCACCACTCTCTGACTTCGACCGGTTAGCCAGTTTTCTATCCAATTGGCCAAATTTCCCTCTATCCCCTGCCTCCTGACTTTCCGCATAAGCCTACCATGGGGTACCTTATCAAATGCCTTACTAAAATCCATGTACACTACATCCACTGCTCTACCCTCATCCACCTGCTTGGTCACCTCCTCAAAGAATTCAATAAGACTTGTAAGGCAAGACCTACCCTTCACAAATCTGTGCTGGCTGTCCCTAATCAAGCAGTGTCTTTCCAGATACTCATAAATCCTATCTCTCAGTACCCTTTCCATTACTTTCCCTACCACCGAAGTGGCCTGTAATTCCCGGGGTTATCCCTATTCCCTTTTTTGAACAGGGGCACAAAATTTGCCACTCTCCAGTCCCCTGGTACCACCCCCGTTGACAGTGAAGACGAAAAGATCATTGCCAACGGCTCTGCAATTTCCTCTCTCGCTTCCCACATAATCCTACTTTCTTTAAGTATTTCCCCTTTGAGTTTCATATAAGGACAAAACATGGAGGAGGGAATGAGGCAACCATTTGGCCTATACCATCATTCAGTTTGGTTAGGGCTGATCCACACCCAAATTCCATTTACTCCCAAATCCAGTGTTTTTTCCCAGCCAAAATCTGTTGATCTGTGTGGAAAGCTGCACCGGACCCAAGCACCACATCCTTTTGTGGGAGAGGATCACATGTTTTGACCTGGGTGTAGGAGTGTTTCCTGCTATTGCCTGGCCTTTGATGTAATCTCTAGATAAAAACTGATTGACTCATCAGGTGAAGAGAGACAGATTGTGGATCCAACTGTATCCTCTCTCATATTTCTGCCAAAGGAATGTCCCTGGATGTTAACATGTTTTACACTGAGAATCCTGCTTTGTTTTGCCAGTGTTTAACTTTTACTTGCCTATCTCCATGCTGCTTTTGTCACGCTGAAGACGTTGGTTTTCATGGTAGACAGCTATCCCCTGGTACCTTGGCCAAGCCATTGTTTCTATTTACTCCCACTTTCCAGCCAGAGTCGCAACAAAAGCCAAACGTTTACAAATTATGCATTATCTGAATCAATCTATCTGTTTTAATAACTTTTATTTAAACCCTCTGGATATTGTAACCATTGAGAGGAATTCGGTAAGAATGTTGAAATAGTAAAGAGGGTTAGTTGGGTATGGAGTAACTAAGCTGAGGTCTTGTACATCACAATGAGTTCATTCTGTAACTTTGACAGCATGACATGTGCCAAGTGTAATCATGGATTCTGCTGGAGATGCCTAAAGCCATGGAAACCGACACACAAGGATTACTACAACTGCTCAGCGATGGTAAGATCCTGTCTGTCAGAATGTGCCAAATTGCAGTAACAGAGCAGTGTTTTTAATCCCTGGTTTTGTTTGGAGGGGTGGTATGATTAGGGATTGCTGTAAGTGCATTTTTGAATATCATGGTACTAAACATCAGATGTTTGAATGAGCTTCCAAGGCGTTTTCCATGATCCTGTACCTAATGTGCAGATGTAAGCTGTTTATGATTTATCTATTTCACCTGTACCTTTCTCTCCTCCTTCCATTAGAAGGTGCAGCAATCATTCTCTGATCTGTTGTTTAACTGTGGAATGGCCTCCTGTCTGTGAATTATTCAGTGATCCAGAGATATAGTGATCACTGGACAGTAATCCAGAACCCCACACTAATGTTCTGGCTTCAAACTTGATCATGGCAAATGATGGAGTTTGAATTCAATGAAAATCTGCAATTAAAAAATCAATGATCTACCTAATGACCACCACGTAACACTGACTGTTGTAAAATCCATCTGGTTTAGGAAAGGACATGTACCATCCTTATCTGGTCTGGCCTCTGTGACTCAAGACCTACAGCAATATACTTGTCTCTTAACTTCCCTCTGGGCATTTAGGAATGAACTATAAATACTGGCCTAACCAGTGATACCCAATTGCCATGAACAAATGTTTAACAGAGTATTTGGAAATGGAATGCTGGCTGGTGTTTGTCTTGCCATGATCCACTATTATTCCCAACAAAACTGCTCTGCAACTTTGGCCTTATATTAACCAACTCGATAGAAGTAAGTGATTTGAATCTGCTGGCCTCTTATTCATTAATGTGGAACCATGCTACATAGTGTACTGACCAACTGAGACATTAAGAGTGAGCATTTATAGAAGAAAGCTGGACAGTTTTTGGGGATGTTGTATCCCCTTAATGTGCTGTTTCTCAGTCTGTTAGTCATGACGATACATCGTTCTAAACTGGTGAATTCTTGATTTTACTGGGGCTCTTGAAGACTTCCTTCACTCCAGCAGCCACATTTATTTCTGAGTTTCATCCTCTCTTCATGAGAATAAGAATGGGAATCAGTCTGTCAAACTTGTGTAGCTATCTCCTTTTCCTCCTTTGGTTGAGAAAGCCAGGTCGCAGGACTTTGTACAAACTTCACCAAAGGAAAGGGGCAATGATGTAAACTGAGAAGGGATAAGATGATAGCAGTCTCAGCAGTTTGAAACCTGGCAATTATATAGAAAGGAGGAGTAATGATCTGATCACTGAGTTGCAGTTCCCTGTTGTTCCTCCGGTCTGTCATGCTCATTTCAACATGAAGTGTTTTTAAATGAACTTGTAAATATTAACAAACTGTGTCTTTGTGCAGGTCAGCAAGGCAGCACGGCAAGAGAAGCGGTTTCATGATTATAATGAGCGGTGCACTTTTCACCACCAGGCCAGGGTGAGCTGATGGAGCTTGTGTACAGCATCCAACATTACTAACTCCAGACTAAAATTCTCTGTGAAAATGGGAAACTGTAAATGAGGAGGTTAACATGCATGTATTTTTGAAGGTTTACTTCTCATGTTCATCTGAGGCACCTTGTTCAGATTACACTGGAGATGATGGCGTCGTATTAATAACACTGAACATCCAGAGGCTCAAGTTAATACTTTGAGGAGTTGGGTTCAAATCCCACCAAGTCAGCTGGTGGAATTTTAAATCAATTCATAAAGGAATTAAAAATCAGCCTTTGTGAAAGTAGCCCTAGAACTACCGTCGATTATTGGTATAAGAGCCAGGGTATTGATGCACCTCCAGTAAGGAAACTTGCAGTTTGAGGGTAATTAAGGATAGGTACAAAATCCCTGGCTTTGAAAGTGATGCTTCTGCCCTATGAAAGTGAACAGTAGTCATTTCATGAAATTGGTCTGGTGGCAAATAGAATGTTGACCTTTATCACTCAGTGGGGCTAGAAGAGAGAAGTGCAAAATGATGCTATACAGTATAGAGAGTTCCGATCTGAGGACAGCACCATGTGAAATAAATTTTCCACTGTATATTCCCCATTGCAAAACTGGGTTTTAAGTCGGTTAAATGTGAGGATAATTTAGCTAAAATTTGAGTTTAGCAGGTTGAGACATGATACAATCTGGGTATTTAAAATATTTTGATAAGGAGCAAAACAGCAGACAGTGGAGGGGTGGTACAGATTAATGGGGGAATCACTTGTTGAGTTTTGAGAATAAGGGTCAAAGTCATGATTGGAGTTTGGGGGAGAACAAACTCGTATTCTTGATTATTTCATGTTAACAGGACACTGACTGGTCTGCATGCTCATGTGCTTTGAACCTGATCGTGTCTATAGAAGACAAGGAATTATTCTGCCATTGTAGTCAGAGATGGTTAACAATTCAAAGCAAGTTACTAGGAGATTCTCTCCACAGTCAACATCTTACAATCATGTTTTTGTTTCCTACAGGACTTTGCCATTAATTTGGAAGCAAAAGTATCTGCAATAAATGAAGCCTTACAAATGAAGTCACTAACATTTGTTATTGATGCCTGTAAAATGCTTGCTCAAGCAAGAAAGGTGAGGGCACAGTGTATAGCTCTTGGACTAACTGCCAGCCTTGTTCCACAGCTTAATGAAGAGTCAGTGAATATAGGCCTTGAGTTGCTGAGTCAATAGATGGTCACTGACAAACAGCATGAAATAATACAGCAGTGTATTCTGGTTCTTAGCATTTCTCACTAAACAGGTGAATCTCATTGTGACTGAGATGCAGTTAATTGGTGGTCAATGATTTGTTGTAAGCTGAATTTCATCTCCCCAAGATTGTTGCTCGGTAGTTGACATTTAGCTCCTCCATCATGACTAAAGATGGAAACATTTGAGCAGGAATTTTGCTTTATATTGTTATCCAGTGAACCCTTGCTGTGTGTCCTAGGAATCTTACAACTCCTCCCTCCCCCACGAGACCAGGAATGGGAAACTACATACCTCCCGGGGACCTGGACCAGGATTATATCCCCTCCAGGAGACCGGGACCTGACACTGTTTCCCAGCCAGGACTATGGATCTGTTCTGTGCAATGGTTCAGGACTGGGATCGAAGTTCACACATCATCAGAAGGGAAATTACAGTAAAGAAACTGATGAGGGGTTTGTAGCAAATAAGTTTGTCTCTGAGCTTGATGTGAAATGAATTGTTCTATATCGTCCCTAATTGAGGATTAGTTTGTTTGATTTTCCTCATTATTATGCCTCACTGCGGTAGTGTGCTGGAAATTAAGCTCAAATCATTTTTCCTGGAGTCATTGCAAAAGTCAAGATATGCAGAATTCCACAATTTCCCTGTTTTTAAGGCCCAGGTTGACCGAAGGCTGGCCCCGGTTTCTGTATTTAACAAGAATGACGACTGTTTATTACAAAGTCAGTCAATTCTAGCTACAGGTAAACAACTCTGACTCATCAGCATATAATTGTATAAATTAAAACGTGAATTCCTTATAAAACTCCCCCTATACGTGTACACGCAAATGTACACGCACAAAAAAGACACTGTATTTTGGGGTTTTGGAAAGACTAGGAAGGTAGTTCAGTTGTTCCTGGTTACATGTTTTGAGATGGCTTGTTTGGTTCGCTTCTAAAGCTTCATTTCCCACATACTTTCACTTGATACATTTCCGAGTCAGGATGGTGTGTGGCTTGGAGAGGAACTTGGGGAACATGGGGCAGTGTTCCCATGTATCTGCTGTCCTTATCCTTTTAGATGAAATTGGTCATGGGTTTGGAGTATGTTGTGTGAGGATCTTTTGAATTTCTGCAGTGCGATCTCATAAATGGTATACTGTTGCTACTAAGCATCGATAAAAGACTGAATGTTTGTGGATATGGTGCGAGTCAATTGGGCTGGTGTCAAGCTTCTTGTGTTGTTGAAACTGCAAGGAGAGAATATTCCATTATCCCCTTGATATGCACTTTGTAGATGGTGAACAAGCTTGGCTTGCTGCAAGATTCCAAGCGTCTGACTTACTATTGTAGCCTTTTTTATTTGGTTAGACTAGTTCAGTTTCAGGTTAACAGTATGCCTCACGATGTTGATAGAGGGGGTTTCAGTGATGGGAACATTGTTGAATGTCAATGGGTGATGTTTGCAATCTCTCATTATAGAAGGCATCACATTTGTGTGGCATGTGTATTACTTTGCCAGTTGTCATTCTGAAATTAGGTATTATCCAAGTTTTGCTGTATTTGAACATGGCTGAAAATGTGTTGCTGGAAAAGCGCAGCAGGTCAGGCAGCATCCAGGGAACAGGAGAATGGACGTTTCGGGCATAAGCCCTTCTTCAGTCCATGTATTTGAACATGGACTGCTTCAGTATCTGAGGAGTTGTGAATGGTGCTGAACACTGCAATCATTGGCGATCATCCCCACTTCTGACCTTATGGTGGAGGGAAGGTTATTGATGAAGCAGCTGAAGACAGCTGGGCCTAAGACACTACCCCGAGGGACTCCTGCAGCATTATCCTGGAGCTGGGATGACTGACCTCCAACATCCACTACCATCTTCTATGTGCCAAGTGTGTCTGTAACCAACAGGGAGTTCTGCCTGATTCACATTTACACCAGTTTTGCTAGAGCTGCTTGATGTCACACTCAGTCAAATGTGGCCTTGATATCACCTCCCCTCTGGAATGCAGCTCTTTTGTCAATGTTTGAATGAGGCTATAATGAGGTCAGGAGCTGAGTGGCCCTGGTGGAACCCAAACTGGTGTCACTGAGCAGGTTATTGCTGAGCAGGTGCTGTTTGATAGCACTGTTGATGACACCTTCTATCAGACCTGCCCTGTCCTGTAATGTGCTGTTGAGAGCAGTGTGAGAAAATCCTCCCATCCTGTCAGTACCATTTAAACACTCACTCCAGACATGAAACATGTGAAAGTGTGCTACGGAGCAGAAGAGATACCTGAGAGACATTCCTGACAGACTTACCGGAATGGTTCCTTTGTGAGTATTAACCATTCCCATCACTAAAAGCAAAGCTCTTTGCTGAGGTATTTACAGCTGTTATTTGGTCCTAGGACCAACCTGTTCCCCCGCACATTGATGATTTGAACTGTATGGCCACAAGATCTTTTTGATGATACCTTTCTCATCGTGCTTTGTCTTAATCTGGATCTGATTGTTACAAGAATAGATGGAAATTTACCCTGATTCAAATCTGTAGCTTTAAGAAAGGTCTGTATGAGATTATATATAGTGATAGTAAAGGAACATCAATAAGACTATATATATGTATGTTTCCCTCATTGTACTTCCCCTGTGTCAACACTGTTTGGTTTTTATCAGGTATTGGCCTATTCATGTGTGTACAGTTACTATAATCAGGACACTGAAAAAATGGACATAATGGAACAACAGACAGAAAATTTGGAATTGCACACCAATGCCCTCCAGATTCTTTTAGGTAAGTCCCAGTTCATGCAATTAAGCTGTAAGTTTCAACTAAATTATAAAGGTTTTTCAAAAATGTGCTTGGGTTTTTCATTGCTCTGTAAACTATAGATGTTTTAAGTACAGAAGGGGGGCATTTGGTCTATTATGTCTGCACTATGTCTTAATGCAGGTGGCCCACAATTGATTCCACAATTCTTTCCCCTCAGCTTCACATCTTTGTCATATATTCTCTGTTTTCCCTTAAAAGACCTTGGCCTGAACTAGTGTCACAGAATCCCATCCTTCAAGTTGTCCAATTAGTGCCCTTACCTGTACCAATTTTAATTTCACAATCACTTTCATTGACTATACAGAAAAAAAATCCTTCCCTATTTATCTCAATAAATTATGCACACTCTTCCAGAATAGAAATAGTTCCAATTCCAAGTCAGAGTTTACCATTGTTTTCCTAAAACAAACATTCTTATTAAATGGGAAAATAAATATTCTCTGCATATGTTGGGAACTTCAGAAAGAGTCAAAATAGACCATTCAGAAGCTTACACACAGACCAGTCACATGGGCTTTTTTGCAGGTTGCAAGCTTACATAATATATTACATAATGCTTTATCGTTACATGGTTGTTTGGTTTAACAGAACTTGAATATTGTTTTGTAGAAGTTTGTTGTATTGCACTCATTAGGGGTGTACCAATAAAGGGGGGGGGGGGGGGGGAGAAACATACTGTATGAGAGGACAGAGCTGATTGGTTAGCAGTTCAGAGGGAGGGTCACCGGACCCGATTTCTCCTCTTAAATGTTGCCAGACTTGCTAAGCTTTTCCAGCAAGTTTTGTTTTTGGTTAGCAAGTGGATTCTGGTAGATGCATTGTAAAGGTGAATGGACCTGTTAATGATTGACATTTAACTGCAAGGTTATGACTAAATTTTAAAACCAGGCATGTTGACTCTGATTGTTGAATCATTGCCATGAGAAATGAGCCAGCGAATGGCTGCCATTTAATTTGCTGAGTTGAAACAGGCAGAGTGCATGTCCACTGTAGAATTATTTCTATCTACAAAGCATAGGGAGCTATGCATTAATAAATGCAGCCTTCAGTATGTGCAAGTGTGTCATACTGAAGGTCACTGGTAATCCTAAATTTGTTGTCAGCATAATTCTTCACACATTTGAATTACTCAGCAAATGTGACCCAAATGCAAATCACAACTAATGTTGGACACTGGTGCAAATGGCCAATTAGATAAGCAATTTGATATGATCCACTGGTCTTTGGGACATACCATTTGCATGCCTGGTATTGCACCAGCACTGAAATAACTCCTTTTTGTGAAAGGTAGAGCACCTTTTTGACCTGATTGCAGCCACCATTTGCATTGAGATATACAGCAGCAACATGAAACTGCTAGGCTTGTTTGTAGCTCATACCTATGAGTAACTTTCCAGAGTAATCTGGGGTAGAGTAGGCATTTTTCAAAATCAAAAATGATGGTATTTGAACCTTTTCTGAGTTTGTCTGTAAAGGAGTGATCTGATGAGGATAGCTGTAATCCTGTAGGATGACTGTGCCCTATTTCAGCCGCAAGCTGTCATTCCTATCTTTCTTTCTGAGTTTACTTACCAACTAGTCAGCAGTCTCCTCTCATACAGCATTAATGTTATTTTTTTCCCTTCAGTTGATATTCCTGCTAACTATACGGAGGGGAGGTTCTCAATGCTATGTTTAAATCCATCCATGACCTCTATCCTTCCCATACCCACCAGATCCTCAACCCTCTTACATGGTAAATAGGGCAGGCAAGTGGAGTTCATGTAGACTCATGAAATTACTGAATGTTGGCACATGCTCATCAGGCCATATGGCCTTTTCCTCTTGTTTCTTATGTTATTGTCTGACATTTCTCCTATTTTAGGGAATTAGCATATCCCTGACTGCAAGTTTCACCGTTGGTGACTGTGTATCCACTGCCTGGGTTCTCTGCTCTGGAATTCCTTCCCCTGAACCTCTTCCTCTTTAATGCTGTGGGAACCTGTAAACCTACCTCAGAACGTGCTAATATTAGCTTAGCTCATTGTCAGACTTTGCCTCCAGCAAAGCCTGGGAAGCACCTTGGCATGTTTGACTGTGCTAGGGCTTGTTGCTAAAAGAGTGAGAGGTATCTGTACTCTAGTATTATCTTACCGTTCTCAGAGGAGACGCTGCTACAGTGTGTGGACCTGGCCTCCTGCATTCGCCTGCTCAAACCAGAACACTTGAACACGGGTCTGGAATTGATCCGCAGGATACAGGAACGGCTGCTCGCCATCCTCCAGCACTCCACTCAGGTAATTCATACAGCAAGGAAGAGAGGTGATGGAGGCAGACACAAAAGCTTCATTTAAGAGGCATCGTGACAGATACATGAATAGACAGGGAATAGACGGATATGAACCAAGTAGAGACAAAAGGATTTAGTTTAGAAAAGCATCATGCTTCGGTGTAGTCTTTTTGGGGCAAAGTGCCAGTTCCTGTGCTGTACTGTTCTTTGTTCTTTCTGACGGCTTGCAAGCTTCGATGCAAATTCTTGCAGCTTAGAAACTTCACTTACTGCTCAGGTAAAATCTGTTCTCCCAAATGGAAAACTTGATTCTTCTGAATTGAAATCAAAGCTAAACAAGGTGCCTCTAGTTTGTTTTCTCTGTTGGAAACTCAGCAGTATATTTCATCAATTGATGTACTTTCCTTTATTGATCAGAGAGTTGAGTTTTGGAGTTGGGATGTCATGTTGTGTGCAATTCTGGTCTCCCTCCTACAGGAAGGATGTTGTGAACTTGAAAGGGTTCAGGAAAAAAAAAATTACAAGGATGTTGCTAGGATTGGAGGATTTGAGCTATAAAGAGACTGAATAGGCTGGGGCTTTTTTCCCTGGACTGTCGGAGGCTGAGGGGTGAACTTTATGAAGGTTTATAAAATCATGAGGATAGAGTAAAGAGACAAGGTCTTTTCCCTGAAATGGGGGAGTCCGGAAATAGAGGGCATAGGTTCAGGGCGAGAAGGGAAAGATATAAAAGGGACTTGAGAGGCAACTTTTTCACGCAGAGGGTAGTGAGTGTATAGAATGAGCTGCCAAAGGAAATGGTGGAGGCTAGTATTATAGCATTTAAAAGGCATCTAGATGGGTAAATGAATAGGAAGGATTTGGAGGGATATTGGCCAAGTGCTGGCAAATGGGACAAGATTAGGTTAGAACGTCTGTCGGCATGGACGAGTTGCCAATGGGGTCTCTTTCCGTGCTGTACATCTCTATGACTCGATGGTGCCGCTGTTATCCTGCTACATAATGAATTGCATACTTCCTCGAAAATGATGTATTTAAGTCATGTTTCCAGGTGGCGTTTGGACCTTTGCCTTTAAGAAAAAAATTTCCTTCATACATCAACCGAAATTCATTTGCCTTTACTTTAAAATCCTTTGCTTGTAATTAATGTTTTCAAGAGAAAATGTTTAGCCTCTCTGGGGATCTTTCCTGTGATTGTGTACAAGTTCTGTAGCTTACCCAAGGAGCTGCTGCTTCTGTATGCCATTGTATTTACCAGTGTGAGTCCCATAAACCGCTGTATTTTAAGCTGAGTTCTGTATGACTTCAGTAGCCACAGGAAGGTAATGTCTAATAGGCTTCTGCAACCCAAGGTAAGAGAGAAGAATAAACTATTTGCATTCTCCTCTTGATCACTACCTAGCAATGTGCTGTAAAGTGCATGTGCCATTGGACAAGGTGATGTTTCCCATGACCAGATATGTTCTGCCATTATTCATCTGCCTGGGATCATTAGGGGGAGATGATGGTATTATCGCTGGGCTCATAATCCAGATGCCCGGGTTCTATTCTGATGACCCAGGTTCGACCCCTGCCATGGCAGATGATAGAATTTGAATTCATTAAGGAATTGAGAATCTGATGACTGCGAATCCATTGTTGATTGTTGGGGTGAAGAAAACCCATCTGATTCACTAATGTGCTTTTGGGCAATTGGGGATGGACAGTAAATGCTGATCTAACCAGCAATGCCCACATCCCATGAATTGATACAAAAACTCAATGAAGCAACTTGAGGGTGGCCCTTGATGTATATTAAGGGGCTCGTGCCTGGCATAAGTCACCATGATCAGAAAGATTAACTTAAATGTAGAATAATTCAACTGACAGATTGGGATATTAAATTTCTCACTGTCCTCAGAAAGGACTGTATGTGCTGAGGCTGCGAATCAGTTGTCTTTGGGTCACAGGTGCCAAGCCTGCTTCCTGTGCTAGAAGGAATTGCAGTAGAGACAGCATTTCCATTTCACAATCTCACTGCACTGAAACTGATACAGTTACGTGCAGGTGAATACAGTATTGGCTGGGGTGCTGATGTTCTTTTCTCTATCCAATAATTTTTAGTTAGAAGCTGGTACAGAACTGTTGTAGTGTAGTCCCACCTGCCAGCACCTGGCCCATGTCCCTCCAAACCCATATACCCATCCAAATAACTTATGTTACAATTGTACCAGCCTCCACCACTTCCTCTGGCAGCTCATTCCATACACGTACCACCCTCTGCGTGAAAATCATGCCCCTTAGGTATCTTTTATATCTTTTTCCTCTCGCCCTAAACCTATACCCTCTAGTTCTAGACTCCTTCACCCCAGGGAAAAGACTTTGTCTATTTATCCTATCCATGCCCCTCATAATTTTGTAAACCTCTATAAGGCCACCCTTCAGCCTCTGACCCTACAGGGAAAACAGCCCGAGCCTGTTCAGCCCCTCTCTATAACTCAAATCCTCCAACCCTGGCAACATCCTTGTAAATCTTTTCTGATCCCTTTCAAGTTTCACAACATCTTTCTGATAGGAAGGAGACCAGAATTGCATGCAATATTTCAACATTAGCCTAACCAATGTCCTGTACAGCCGTAACATGACCTCCCAAATCCTGTACTCAATACTCTGACCAGTAAAAGAAAGCATACCAAACACCTTCACTATCCTATCTACCTGTGACTCTACTTTCTAGGAGCTATGAACCTGCACTCCAAGGTCTCTTTGTCCAGCAACACTCCCTAGGACCTTACCATTAAGTGTATAAGTCCTGCTAAGATTTGCTTTCCCAAAATGCAGCACCTCGCATTTATCTGAATTAAACTCCATCTGCCACTTCTCAGCCCATTGGCTCATCTGGTCCAGATCCTATTGTAATCTGAGGTAACCCTCTTCGCTGTCCGCTACACCTCCAATTTTGGTGTCATCTGCAAACTTACTAACTATACCTCTTATTGCTTGCATCGAAATCATTTATGTAAATGATGCAAAGTAGTTGACCCAGCTCCGATCCTTGTGGCACTCCACTGGTCACAGGCCTTCAGTCTGAAAAACAGCCCTCCACCACCTCCCTCTGTCTTCTACCTTTGAACCAGTTCTGTATCCAAATGGCAAGTTCTCCCTGTATTCCATGAAATCTAACCTTGCTGACCAATCTCCCATTGGGAACCTTGTCGAATGCCTTACTGAAGTCCATATCGATAACATCTACCACTCTGCCCTCATCAGTCCTCTTTGTTACTTCAAAAAACTCAATCAAGTTTGTGTGATATGATATCCCACCCATAAAGCCATGTTGACTATCCTTAATCAGTCCTTGCCTGTCCCTCAGGATTCCCTCCAACAACTTGCCCACCACCGAAGTCAGGCTCACTGGTCTGTAGTTCCCTGGCCTGTCCTTACCACATTTCTTAAACAGTGGCACCACGTTAGCCAACCTCCTGTCTTTCGGCACCGCACCTGTGACTATCGATGATACAAACATCTTAGTAAGTGGACAAGCAATCACCTCTCTAGCTTCCCACAGAGTTCTAGGGTACACCAGATCAGGTCCTGGGGATTTATCCACTTTTATGCATTTCAAGACATCCAGCGCTACCTCCTCTGCAATATGGACATTTTTCAAGATATCACCATCTGTTTCCCTACATTCTATCTTCCAAGTCCTTTTCCACAGTAAATACTGATGCAAAATACTCATTTAGTATCTTCCCCCATTTTCTGCGATTCCACACACAGGCTGCTTTGCTGATCTTTGAGGGGCCCTATTCTCTCCCTAGTTACTTTTTTGTCCTTAATGTATTTGTAAAAACCCTTTGGATTCTCCTTAACTCTATTTGCCAAATCTGTCTCATATCCCCTTTTTGCCCTCCTGATTTCCCTCTTAAGTATACTCCTACTTTCTTTATACTCTCCTAAGGATTCACTCGATCTATCCTGTCTATACCTGACATATACTTCCTTCTCTTTCTTAACCAAACACTCAATTTCTTTAGTCATCCAGCAATCCCTATACCTATCAGGCTTTCCTTTCACCCTAACAGGAATATACTTTCTCTGGATTCTCGTTATCTCATTTCTGAAGGCTTCCCATTTTCCAACCATCCCATTACCTGCGAACATCTACTCCCAGTTTTTGAAAGTTCTTGCCTAATACTGCCAAAATTGGCTTTCTCCAATATAGAACTTCAACTTTTAGATCTGGTCTATCCTTTTTCACCACTGTTTTACAATTAATAGAATTATGGTGGCTGGCCCCAAAGTGCTGACACCTCAGTCATCACCTGTCCTGCCTTATTTCCCAAGAGTAAATCAAGTTTTGCACCTTCTCTAGTAGGTACATCCACATACTGAATCATTAGACAAGAATCATTAGTCTTGTACACACTTAACAAATTCATCTCCATCTAAACCCTTAACACTATGGCAGTCCCAGTCTATGTTTGGAAAGTTAAAATCCCCTACCATGACTACCCTATTATTCTTACAGATAACTGAGATCTCCTTACAAGTTTGTTTCTCAATTTCCTGCTGACTATTAGGGGTCTATAATACAATCCCAATAAGGTGATCATCCCGTTCTTATTTCCCAGTTCCACCCAAATAACTTCCCTTTTGCATATTTGCACCCTATTTTGATGTAAAAAGCATATAATCTTTAATTCACTTTATTTCTTACATTGGATTAATTTTAACTAAACAATTCCAAAAGAGGCAATATCCTACTTCTCATATCCAATCCAATTCACTTCATTTTCATGAAAGATGTGTCCACTTCTGGATATTGCCATTTAGTGGGCAATATGCAGACAAAGTTTTACCCTCAAACTCAGATTCAAGACCTTCCCCCTGTAAGTGTATTTGGGGTCCTGTGCAGTGCTTCCTTTAATTTTTTTCCCCCATTGTGTGGACCACTCTCGACTGTGTGTAGCAGTGAATTTTGCCAGTGGCAGTCAATACTCAGAACCCCTGATGCAAAGCTGAGAGAGAGGTTCAATTCTGTCACCCTTGGTTGGCATAGTCTTTAGCTTAATTGGTTAAATAGAGAAACGAAAGATTATTTAAATGGAGAAGGACTGTAGAAAAGTACCACAAAGAGCAATTTGGGAGTCCTTGCACATGTCACAAAAAGCTATTCAAAGTTCACTGGGTAATAGGGAAGGCAAATGAAATGCTGGTCTTGATTCCAAAAGGGATGGAGTATAAAAGTAGGAAGGTTTTGCTAAAACTAAACAAGGCATTAGTTGGACTACTCTGAACACTTTTCAGTCTCTTACCTTAAAAGAAAATGTCCTGAGGTTGGAGGCAGACCAGAGAAGGTTCACTAGGCTGGTCCCAGGTATGGAAGGTCTGTTTTATGACAGATCGAACAGGTTGGATTTTAACTCATTGGAATTTAGAAAATTGAGGCAGCCTTATTGAAACATACAAAATTTTTTGGGAATTTGACAGGGTACATAGGGAAATGGCTTTTCCCCAAATGGCTGAGTCTAGGACCAGAAGTCATAATTTGAGAATGAGGAGTCATTCACTGAGACAGAGAGGAGGGGGAATTTATTCTGTGTGGGTGGTGAATCTTTAGTATTTTTTACCACAGAGGGAGGTTGAGGTTGTGTTGTTAAATATGTCTGAGGTTAAGATAGACAGGTTTTAATCATGAAGGGAATCAAGGGTTATGAGGATAAGGCAGCAAGTGGAGTTGAGGAATATCAGGCCAGCCATGATCTCATTCAGTGACGGAACAGACCTGGTCTGAATGGCCTACTTCTGCTTCTATGTTTCAAGGTCTTTTGTACACAATTGATCTTAATATTCAAACAATAGGCGGTTCAGTTTCTTTCCTTAATCAGGTTTTGAACACACCTTTGTTTCTATAAGTTGCTATCTTTACACCTTGACTCTAAGGTAGTTTCCTTTAACTGTTTCAGCTTTAGTCAGTTTGTGTGAATTTTTCTTTTACTAAAAACCACCAAGATTACCTGCCAATGATAAAAGCCTCAATATCTAAAGATCAGAAGGTTGTTATAATATAGTTTTGTCAGAGATGTTGATGAAAATGTTACCAAGATACACATTAAATAATTAACAAACTCTGCTATTTCAGGATTTCCGAGTGGGGTTTCAGCCAAAGCAGGGAGTCGATCAGAATGAAGTTCAGTCCACAGATCTTTCAAACACAGTACCATCTGATCCCACCAAAGAGTAAGTCCCTGCGCCATAGGCCGCAATTCAGCATGTGAATATAGACCATGGTGTTATGGGGCAAACACTGGGTCAGAGAGTGTGGTGTAATGGAATCGATACTGGGAAAGTGATGGACTGTGGTGTGAATTGCATAGAGGCCAGATTGGGCAAATTATGGAAAAAAAATGTTTATTAGCAAGTGGTGGCTATTTGGCTCCCGAGCCTGGTCAACTATTCAGTTAGATCATGGTCACTTTACTTTTCCATCTTAATCCTGGTGACCATTGACTCACTTGAACAGCAGATTTATTTTCCAAAGGGGCATTAATGTATCACATTTGGTTTGTGCTAGTGATGGTTACCATTATTGATACAGATATAGTCAATTGAATGTAAACTGTCCAGATGCTGCACTGTGGACCTGTGTTTAAGCTGTTACTCTTTATCCTCAGTCCAGCCCTTGCTTTTCTGGACCAGTGATTTCTAATTTGGAGAATATTAGTTCTTTTGTTGTTAATTAGTCTCCAAGTAATGTTAACTCAAAACCCTCAATCACTACATCTCTTCTGATACTCTGTAAAATCTTTGACCAATACTATCACCCTTACTTACCAACTCCCCTAATTTCCCTGATATTGTGTCTATCTCTTCCCTTTGAATGAGGTCTCCATTTTAGCCAATAAATGGTATGCCCCTGTGGCCACTTAGGATGCATATTGCACCATTTTATTTACATTTTTTACATTACATTAAAGCGTGGAAACAGGCCATTCGGCCCAACAAGTCCACACCGACCTGCCGAAGCGCAACCCACCCATTCCCCTACATTTACCCCTTTACCTAACACGACGGGCAATTTAGCATGGCCAATTTACCTGACCTGCATATCTTTGGACTGTGGGAGGAAACCGGAGCACCTGGAGGAAACTCACGCAGACACGGGGAGAATGTGCAAACTCCACACACAGTCGCCTGAGTCGGGAATTGAACCCAGGTCTCTGGTGCTGTGAGGCAGCAGTGCCAACCACTGTGCCACTCTGTGTCTAAAACTTGATTTTTTAGCTTTGCATCTCCCATTATTGATCTCCTCTCTTTCTGAGCTGCTACTTATTTGAATCCTGTTTTTCTTTCGCAGACCAGTACGATGCATTCTGAATCAAAAATAGGGTTAGGCTATACTGGATAGACATCTGAGCATTCAAATAGGCACTAGTTACAGTAAAAGACAGGAGTTGCCAAAAACTGATGAATTGCTGTAAGCAATATGAAGCCGCAACCAGTGCATCAGATCAAATCTCTGTACTTCTGCCACATCTGGTCATGAACAATAGTACTCAGTGCCCAAGAATGGGGAAGATAAGGCTAAAACCTTTGCAATCGCCTTCAACCATGTCAGACTCCTCCAGACGTCCCCATCATCACAGATTCCCATCTTCAGCCAATTCAGTTCACTCCATGTGATACCAGGAAATGGCTGAAAGCATTGGATACTGAAAAGGCTATGAGGCCTGTCAACATCTCAGCAATAGTACTAAAGACTCGTGCTCTATAACTTGCTACCCTAGCCAAGCAGTTCCAGTACAGATACAATACTAACTTCTACTCAACAACATGGAAGATTACCCAGGTATGTCCTGAATACAAAAAGCAGGACAAATCCAACCCAGCCAATATAGCCACATCAGTGTGATGTTGATCAAAGTGAAGGAAAGCCACATTGACAGCGCTACCAAGTAGCATTACTCTACTTATTAATGTTGAGATTGGGTTCCAATAGAACCAGAGAGCTCTAAACCTCTTGGCAGCCTTGGTCCAAATGTGAACAAGCAGCTGAATTCTGGGGGTGAAGTGGGAGTGATTGACTTCGGCAATATTCGACAGAGTATGTGATCAAATAGCTCTAGCAAAATCAAAGCCAGTGGGAATCCAGGGGAATATATGACTAACATATGAATTTGGATCATGAATAAGACATTTGGCCCTTGAAGCCTGACTCACCATTTCATTAATTTTTGATAAATTTCATAAGAAAACTCTCCACTGGTTGGAGTTGGACCTGACTCACAGGAAGATAGTTGTGATTATTGATGCTTAGCTCCACAGGTGTTTCTCAACGTAGTGTCCTGGATCTAATCATCTCAAGCTGCTTCATCAATAATCTTCTATCCATCATAAGGTCATAAATCAGGAAAGACATGGGTTTTAAGGGGAATCTTCTTCAGGATCTTTCAGAATGTGATGGGATTTTGAAAAGGTATTCAAGAAAGCAATGAATGTGCAAAGAAATGTACAAGATAGGTGTGGTAGACAGTGAATAAGGTTATCTCAGTACGACAGGACCTTGATCAGATGCTAATGAGCCCAGTACTGGCAGATGAAATTTAGTTTGGATAAATGTGAGGTGTTGCATTTTGGTAAGGCAAACCAGGGCAGGACTTGCACAGTTTAATGGTAGGGCCCTGGGGCATGTTGTCAAACAGAGGGAGCTCAGAGTGTAGTGCATAGTTCCTTGAAAGTGGAATCGCAGGTAGATAGGGTGGTGAAGAAACCATTTGGCACGCTTGCCTTCATTGGCCAGAATACTGAGTTTAGGAGTTGGGACATCTTGTTGCATCTGTACAGGACACTGTTGAGACCACTTATGGAATACAGCATACAATTTTGGTTGCCCTTCGATAAGAAGGGTTACAATTAGATTTTATTGTCGCATGTACTCAAGTACAGGGATCCAGGAGCACAGCGAAAAGTTTAGTGTCATTCATGGCACCATCTTGGGTAAGAGGTAGCTAGGTACAAAATCTTAACTTATTTATTTTTCTACTTTATAAATATAAGTTCCAAATTACAGTCCGCCTTTAGCCATGGGCCTGCAATCGCTCCATGTTGGGCTTTCCCCACAAGTGCTCGATCTCTGTCCTGCACTGGACTCAATCTATTGATCGCCGTGTCTCCGTGCTGCCATTTTGCCGCCCTCTGCCATTTGGGCTTGCAGGCTGCCAGAGTTCTGTCTGGGTACACCAACCACTGCGTGGGTGACCACCTAAGGCCCCACTTTGGGGCTGTTGTTAAACTTGAATGGATGCAGAGAAGATTTACAAGGATTTTATTGGGACTAGTTATAAGGAGTTAGAGTTATAAGGAGAGGCTGGGACTTTTTTCACTGGAGGTTGAGGGTGACCTTTTAGAGGTTTATAAAATCATGAGGGACACAGATAAGGTGAATAAGAAAGGTATTTTCCTTAGAAAAAGGGAGTTCAAAGTTTGGGGTGGCACGGTGGCTCAGTGGTTGGCACTGCTGCCTCACAGCATCATGGACCCAAGTTTGATTCCAGCCTTTGGTGACTGTTTGTGTGGAGTTTGCACATTCTCCGTGTCTGCGTGGGTTTCCTCCGGGTGCTCCGATTTCCTCCCACAGTCCAAAGATGTGCAGGTTAGGTGAATTGGCCATGCTAAATCACCCATGAGTGTTCAGGGATGTGTAGATTAGGGGTAGATATAAGATGGGAGAAAGTGAGGTCTGCAGATGCTGGAGATCAAAGTTGAAACTTTATTGCTGGAACAGCACAGCAGGTCAGGCAGCATCCAGGGAACAGGAGATTCGACGTTTCGGGCACAGGCCCTTCTTCAGGAATTCCTGAAGAAGGGCCTGTGCCCGAAACGTCGAATTCCTGAAGAAGGGCCTGTGCCCGAAACGTCGAATCTCCTGTTCCCTGGATGCTGCCTGACCTGCTGTGCTGTTCCAGCAATAAAGTTTCAACGTAGATATAAGATGATAGAGTAGGGGAATGGGTCTGGGTGGGTTACTGTTTGGAGGGTCGGTGTGAACTTGCTGGGCTGAAGGGCCTGTTTCCACACTGTAGCTCTAAAGCTAGAGGTCATATTTTTAAGGTGAGAGGAAAAAGATTTAAAAGGGACCTGAGGGGCAACTTTTTCTTACACGGTGGTTTGTATGTGGAATGAACTGCCAGAGGAAGTCATTGGATGCAAGTACAGGTCAGTATTTAAAAGATATTTGGACAGACCTTTTGCCCAAAACGTTGACTCTCCTGCTCCTCGGATGCTGCCAGACCTGCTGTGCTTTTCCAGCACCACACACTCGACATGATTAGGAAGGGTTTAGAGAGATATGAGCCAAACACAGGCAAATGGAACTAGTGTAGATTGGGAAACTTGGTTGGCATCGACAAGTTGGACCGAAGGGTCTCTTTCCATGCTGTATGACTCTGACTCTGACTCTAAATCTTCCAGGTTCTAATAATGATGCATGCTTATCAACACTTTTCCTGCTTTCTGCAGAATTCTGTTCTGCTTTTGGCGTATCAGCAAAAGTCTTATATAGCCCCACTTGTATTTTTGAATTATTGTCACTGTTGGAGATATTGCAGCTCGGAGAAAGTGAGGGTTGCAGATGCTGGAGATCAATCAAAAAGTGTGCTGCTGGAAAAGCACAACCAGTCAAGCAGCATCCGAGGAGCAGGCGAGTCAACGTTTCGAGCAAAAGCTCTTCATCAGGAATAAGCTCTTCATCTGATAAAGAGCTTATGCTCAACATCGACTCCTGCTCCTTGGAGCTTAGGTTAATGTGCTTAGGTCTCTGAAAATTTGATCTTGCAAAGTTAGTATGTTAATGTGGTAATTAAAATTATAGATTTACTAGCATACATCTTAATGAGTCTGTAAACAATTAGAATAAAGCAAATATGGGTGAAAGTTAATTTAATTTTTCATCTGAAAAATGGTTTGCCATCATCTTAACTAATGAGATAGGAATTATTCCCATGGTTTTCATGACCAAATCTATTCTTACCATTAAAATGTACCTACTAATATTCATCCTATGCATGCTACTCATGTTATTTTTTTTCTCCATTTAAATAAGTTTTTAATAAAGTACTTGGTTCCAGGATAGCTGTAGGAAGAACAATTTTTGACTGAGACTTTTGAACATTCCCTTTGTTATTCCTTGTAATGTAGAAACTGAGGATATTGTTATTAGTGTTAGAAGTCCTGTATATAAAATAATAACCTTATTTTGATTGGCCAGAGTGAAGTCGGGCAGTCAGACTGAGGAAGAAGATGGAGAATATGATGATGACGACGATGATGAATATGTCCCGGAGTGGCATGATACATATGATGAGGAAGAAGATATTGATGAAGATGATTTTTCAGATGATGAATCAGAGAATCTAGAGAGAGATTTCTTTTACCTGGAAGACGATGTTTATGACTAAAGAGAGTTGAGATTTTTATATATACATATATATATATTCTGAATAAGTGGACAATTTAAAGAAATGTAATTCACAATAGTCAAATGAAAATATCTTAGTCCGTACAGAATGCAGAACTGTAGACATTTTTTGTTATGCCACTTCTGGTTAACTGGCTTCACATTGATTTAAATTTTTTTTGATGTTCAGCTTTCAAAAATACCAACACACAACTGAGGAGAGACTTATCTTTTCCTTTTACTTTGTTAACACATCTCACCACCCCACCCTGGAGAAACCTACTGATAAACTGCTCCTGAGCTGTTTATGGGAAATGTTCGCTGAATTCAGTTTAAAACAAAAATGAAGGACATTGAAGCCTCCACTTAGCAGAAAGCTTCTATTGTTCATGTATAATGTTCTGTCTTTCTGACAAAATAGTTATGCAAGTTACGCAAATAAAACACTTTCTAATGTATAAAATTGGGTTTGTTTTTGCTCCCCTTCCAATAATTTATTTAGCAAAGCAAAATCAAGAGAAAATGTTGTTTATAAAATCTTCAGAAGCTGCTTTTAATCCGTTAAATCCCAAATTTCTCTATTTGATGTCCAATGATCCATCTCAAAATAGTCTCGACCCATTTTCTTGAATGTCACAAATCACCTGATGTCCACTGCCAATCTTACCATTTATAACTCCAGTCTTAGTTCCCTGCATTTTCATAGTTGATCCCTATGCTTGCACCAACTTATCTCAGCATGCTGCCAGTATCCTATTCCATTCTTCTGCACTCTAACCTCCATGTTCTCCTCCACCACAGGATGTTTCTTTATAATCAGTGTAAAATTCTTTGGATTTATTCCACCTACTTCTACAACCATTTCTACCCTGATTCATGCTTCTGAATCAGAATTTATGTACCATTCCATTGTCTCTTTCCACAATGGAATTCTTTTCCTAACTTCCTCATCTCTCTCCCAAGGTTTGTGTCCAGACTTCAGTCATCTCTCAATAGCATTTCATGTTCAATGTCTGCTCCATTCCCTGTGAAGCAGCTTGGGCTATTTAACTCTATCATTAATGCTATATGGTTGGATGTGTCTGTCTGAAGGAGAAAAATGGAATAACATTTCTGATGAGAAATATCAGCTGAAAAGTTCACTTTCAGTTACTGATGGACACTCCAGTCCAATACGAAAGGAGTGCTGCATTGTTAATCTTTCAGACAAGATGTTAATTTCCAAAAAAAAACAGGGGAGTTTTCCCAAAGTCCTACTCAATAATTATCCCCTGATCAAAATCACAGAAACATTGTCACATTGATGTTCCAACAGCTTCATGTTGTGTTTCCTGCCTTAAAGGAAATTGCTCTTCAAAAACAAAGTCCATGAAGGTGTCTGGTGGTCATTGTTTAAATGCAACTTTTTACTCTTGACATTCCTAATTTGGAATTTGAAGTTATAATCTCTGGACTGATTGCCTACTATCATAACCACAGCTAATAACCACTTCTAATAATTTCCCACATTTATTCTCCATAATAGGCAATTAAATTCTCATTTAAAATGAGGTTTTATTTCATGTCTCTTGAACATGGCCATTCCATTTAATATCTCCACATGCAAACTTGGTTGCTGATCAGGTTTTAAACTAACTTGTCAGGAGATAGCAGCAAGGATATAACATGAAAGGAAAAATGAAGTCCATAAAGGATTGAAAGGCAGAGGGGTTAGTGTTCTGAGGATGTGAGTATCACTTTTGAAAGTTTTACAACCATTTTGTCTGGCACTTGAGATATAAATGGTTAATTGCCAATTTTCAGCCATGAATCTTAATATCTCTTGATGCAAAATACCATGGGCTGCTTCAGTAGAACTTTCTTTATCAGTTTGTTGACATTGTTAAAAGTGAATAGATGTTTACTCAGAGGGAGGGTAACAGCAACAGGCATGAATCCAGGAGAGCCTATTACCTCCCTGATACTAGCATCAAGGAAGCCTCTAAATCTGATGCCCGTCTAACCTACACTGTTTCATTATTATCATCCATATGTCTGTCCAATACCCATTTAAATGCTCTTGACATCAGTGAGTCACAACATTGAGGGCTGTATCATTTTATGAACTGAGGCTGTTTTCGTTGGAGAGAAGAAAGTTAGAGGTGACTTAATCGAGATGTATAAGGTAATCAGACAGTTAAATAGGTTGGACAGAGTCTTTTTCCTCGATGGTGAAGGCTAATACGAGGGGACATAGTTTTAAATTGAGAGGTGATAGATATCGGGGTAATTTCTTTACTCAGTGTAGTAGGGGCATGGAGGAAAAAGCCTCAGTTCATAAAATGATACAGCCCTCGATGTTGTGCCGACCTGTGAACTAATCTAAGCCCATCCCCCTACACAATCCCATCATCATCCATGTTCTTATCCAATGACTGTTTAAATGCCCCTAATGTGACTGAGTTAACTACATCAGCAGGCAGGGCATTCCATGCCCTTACCACTCTGAGTAAAGAACCTGCCTTTGACATTTGTCTTAAGTCTATCAGACCTCAATTTGTAGCTATGCCCCCTCGTCAAATCATCCTAGGAAAAAGACTCATTGTCCCCCCCATCTAATCCTCTGATCATCTTGTATGTCTCTATCAAATCCCCTTTTAACCTTCTCTCCACTAAGAACAGATCTAAGTCCCTGAAGCCTTTCTTCATAAGACCTTTGCTCCAGACCAGACAATATCCTGATAAATCTCCTCTGCACCTTTTCCAATACTTTCACACCCTTCCTGTAATGGGGCGACCAGAATTGTGCACAATATTCCAAGTATGGCCGCACTAGCGTTTTGTACAGTTGCAGCATGACATCATGGCTTCGGAACTCAATCTGTACCAATAAAACCTAACACCGTATGCCTTCTTAACAGCACTATCAACCTGGGTGGCAACTTTCAGGGATCTATGTACATGGACACCAAGATCCCTCTGCACATCCACACTACCAAGACACTTTCCATTGACCCAGTATTCTGCCTTCCTATTATTATTCCCAAAGTGAATCACCTCACATTTAGCTGCATTGAACTCCATTTGCCACCTCTCAGCCCAATTCTGCAGTTTATCCAAGTCCCCCTGCAACATCCACACTGCCCACTACTCTGACTTTAGTGTCACCTGGACACAGATCTCTCCATCTGCACTGCCAAACATTTTACCATTAGCCCAGTGCTCTGTATTCCTGTTATTTCTTCCGATGTGAATTACGTCACACTTTTCCACATTAAACTCCATTTGCCACTTTTCTGCCCAGCTCTGCATCTTCTATGTCCCTCTGTAACCCACAACATCCTTCGGCACTGTCCACAACTCTGCCTACCTTAGTGTCATCCGCAAATTTACTAACCCATCCTTCTACATCCACACCCAGATCATTTATAAAAGTGACAAACAACAGTGGACCCAACACAGGTCCTTGCTGCACACTAGTGATAACTGAGCTCCAGGATGAACACTTCCCATCAACCTTTTAGCTAGCCAATTTCTGATCCAATCCGCTAAATCACCTTCAGTGCAATTATTTTGTGCAATAGCCTTTTATTCCTGATATACCTATAGAAGGCCTTGGGGTTTTCCTTGATCCTATCTGCTAACAATTTCTCATGTCCCCTCCTGGCTCCTCTTATCAAACGCTTTACTGAAGTCCATGTATACTACATCAACTACTTTACCTTCATGCACCTGAGTTGTCACCTTCACAAAACCATGTTGACTATCTCTCATCAAATTATTCCTTTCCAGATAGTTATAAATTCTCTCTCTCAAACTTTTCCAACATCTTACCCATAACTGAAGTAAGGCTCACTGGCCTATAATTATGAGCATTGTCTCAACTCCCCTTAAACAAGGGAACAACATTTGCTACCCTCCAGTATTCTGGCACTATTCCTATTGACAATGATGACATAAAGATCAAAGCCAAAGGCTCTGCAATCTCCTTGACTTCCCAGCAAATCAGAGGATAAATCCCATCTGGCCCAGGGGGTCTTATCTATTTTCAGATCTTCCAAAATTGCGAAAGCGTCTTGCTGCCAACCTCAATCTCACCTAATCTAGGAGCCTGTATCTCCCTATTCTCACTAACATTGCCCTTTTCCAATGTGAATACTGACAAAAATTAAGTATTTCCCCTATATCCTCAGATTCCACACACAACTTTCCATTAGTCTTTGATTGGCCCTAATCTTACTCTAGTCATTCTTTTATTCCTGATATACCTATAGAAGGCCTTGGGGTTTTCCTTGATCCTATCTGCTAACAATTTCTCATGTCCCCTCCTGGCTCCTCTTAGCGCTCTGTTTAGATCTTTCTGGCTAACTTATAACTCTCAAGCCCCCAAACTGAGCCTTCACACCTCATCCTCACATAAGCCGCCACCTTCCTCTTGAGAAGAGCTTCAACTTCTTTAGTAAACCATGGCTCCCTCTCTTGACAACTAACTTAGCAAGGACCTGCAGTAACTGTTCCTTTAAAAAGCTCCACATTTCAAATGTGTCCATCCCTTGCAGTTTCCTTCCCCATGCTATGCATCCTAAATCTTGCCTAATTGCATCATAATTGCCTTTCCCCCAGTTATACCTCTTTCCCTGCAATATATAACTAACTATCTCTGCCCATTGCTATTGTAAACATCATCAAATTGTGGTCACGATCACCAAACTGCTCATCTACCATCTGGCTGGGTTCATTCCCCAGTACCAAATCTAATGTGGCCTTGCCCCTTGTTGGCCTCTGTACATACTGTGTCAGAAAGCCCTCCCGCACACACTGAACAAAAACTGATCCATCTAAAATACTTGAATTATAGTATTCCCAGTCAATGTCAGAGAAGTTAAAATCCCCCATAACAACTATCCTGTTACTCTGGCTCCTATCAAGAATCATCTTTGTTATCCTTTCCTCTATATCCCTGGAACAATTCGGAGGCCAATAGAAAACTCTCAACAGGGTGACCTCTCCTTTCACGTTTCTAACCTCAGCCCAAACTACCTCAGTGGATGAGTCCTCATGTGGTGTCTCAGATGCTGTAATTCCACCTTTGATTAAGAATACCAACCCACCCCCTTTTATCATCATCTCAGTAAGAACAGAAATATCCAAATCCTGGAATCTGCAACAACCATACCTGTCCCTCCTCCAGCCTATCTTGGAAATGGCCACATCGAAATCCCAGGTACCAAGCTATGCTGTAAGTTCACCCACTTCATTCTGGATGCTCCTGGCATTGAAGTACACACATTTCAAGCCAGTGCCCTGTCATGACCTTGTAAACCTATCCCTGACTTCACTACCCTCAACCTCCTGTACACTGGAACTACAATTCAGGTTCCCATCTTGCTGCAGCATTAGTTTAACCTCTCCCCTTTATTCAGAAGGACTCTTGCCTGAAACATCTACTCTCCTGCTCCTCGGATGCTACCAGACCTGCTGTGCTTTTCCAGCAGCATACTCTTTACTCTGATTTGTTGAAAGGCCAATTATTTCAGTCACACCATTTTTAAAAATTTATTGCAAAGGTGTTGCTAGCTGGGCCAGCATTTATTGCCCTTGAGAAGATGAGTGGTGGAGGCAGTGGATGTTTATAAACATAGTGCCAATCAAGTGGGCTTCTTTGTCATTGCGGTGTCAAACTTTGACATTATTGGAGGTACATTCATCAAGGCAAGTGGCAGTGTTCTATCAATCACAGATTCCTCAGGATTTATTACTTCTTTTTCCACCGAGGCGTGTAATCACAGACAACAAAGTGACCTTCCCAAGATCAAACACTAGGATTTTGTTTTGAGTTCCCCTCCAAGCCATTATCCAACTTGACTTGGAAATATAATGTTGTTCTGTCACTGTCACAGGTTCAAAATCCTGGAATTCCCTTCTTAGCACTGTGGGTCAACTTCCAGTATGTGAACTACAGTGGTTCAAGGCAGCCTTTTCAATGGCAACTCGGGATTAGAAATAAATGTTGGCCAGTCAGCGATGCCCACATCCTGAGCAAATAAGAAAATGCCAGGCACTGGCCATTTCTAATGAGAGAATCTAACCATTGCCCTTTCACTTCAGTGGTGTCACAATCATTGACATAATGAACATCCTAAAGGTTACTGGTGACCAGAAACTGAATTGGACTCCACTTATAAAGTCTGTGGCCTTACAGCAGGTCAGAGGTGAAGAATTCAGCAGTGAACAGCTTACAACTTGACTCCCAAAGCCTACCCATCATTGAGAAGGCCCAAGTCAGTGATGGACTATTCTCCTCTTGCCTGGGTCATCATGCATCACCTTCAACATTCACTCCCTTCACCATCTACATATAATGGCAGATATGCACTATCATTCAAGATGCACTGTAGTAAATCACTGGGGCTCCTCTGCACCTTCCAAACAAAGTGTGCCATCTAGATGGATGAGGGCAGCAGATACATGGGAACATCAACTGCAAATTCCCTCATTATCAGGTGGTGTAAATATGAACTCCCTCCCTAACATCACTGAGCATACAACATCGATCACAGTGGTTCAAGCTTGCAGCTCACTACCACCTTCTCATGAGCGATCAAGATAGATAGTAAGTGCTGGCCCATCCAGCAACGGTCACATCTGATGAATCAATAATAATAATTTTAAAAATCCTAATATATTAGTGCAAAAAAAAAGCCCAAATCATTTGCAACTCCATTCAGCTAGGAATGCTGCAATGGTCCATCTCAGCCTGTTCCTAACATCTTTAAAATTACAGACCAATCTACCATCAAAACAACTTAATTTGATAGAGAAATGCACTGGACATTACAAAGGTTTTGGGCCCTAACAACATGCCTGCCATAGGATTAAAGGCTCATTTGTGCTTTAAAACATTGACAACTGCCCCATAAGCTCTGTCTACAACAGGCAGAATATACACAATTTGAGAACACCGACAATTTCTGCCATCTACAAAGTAAGGGCATTAAACACATCGGAACACCATAACTTGCAAGTTCCTCTTGGGATATAATTGCTGTTCCTTCAATGTTGCAAGGTAAAAATCCTGGAATCTCCTCTCCAACAGCACCGAAGGTATACTCACATGATTGCAGTGATTCAAGAAGGCATCTCACCACCACCTCTCCAAGGTTATTGGTGACTGGAAATAAATGCTGGCTGAGCCAGCGACACTATTTTTTGTTTGAGATGTAAAAGTCCTTCAGAGATCTAATAACGCAATTTTACAGGCTGAGCATTTTATTTGTTTGGAGAGTACAAAACAAACTACTAAATAAGAGCAATTCATGAATAGAAGTTCACTCTTCAGGAAAATTATTTTTGGGCCGTTTGTTACTCATGCCTGTAGCTGAACCTCAAAATACTGTTGTAGAATAGTTTCCACTTCATCTTCAGAATAATCCTTCACTTGAAAGTTGGTTCCATTTTCTGCCCCTTGGATCATTGCTGAAAGAACTGAGACAGAAATGGTTTGAGTAATAGTTCCTCTCAATTTTCCTAACTGTTTTCAGTTCACAACTTGCTCATTTGCATAGTTTGTGGTGCAGCAACTACAACAGTGCACCGAAGGTGGCGATACAAGGATAAACTCGAAATGTTTCCCTGAATAGTCATTATTCACAAGCCACAGGCTTTTACTTTGCAAACAGGATCTCAGCAGACACCACACTCTGAAAGAAAGGCAACTACATAAGAAACCAGGGCAGAAACGTTATGCATCTTGCCACAGATATTAGAAGTCATATTCCTCTGACAGGTCTGCCAAATGCTTGATCTATATAACTCAGTGACTCATCACTTAAACCTACCAGGTTAACGTGGAACACAGCACTAATTTTGTTGAGGGGCTGTCTCAACATCGACGCTTTATCTGGGCAAATCAACTGATGGATCTGTACATGTATTTCAGTTATAATGAGTTGGCATCTTCCATGATACCACTGTGATAAGCCATCTCCCCAGGAAAATTTAACTATCAATAGTTTGATCAAATAATGACCAGATGACTGATACTGGGAAAGTTTGTATTTATTGCTCATCTACACATGTCTGAAATGGTGTGACTTTCACTTTGACAATTCTGGAATTCTCTCTCTAACAAGCATTGTAGAGAAAGTGAGGACTGCAGATACTGGAGATCAGAGTCAAAGAGTGTGGTGCTGGAAAAACACATCAGGTTAATCAGCATCCAAGGAGCAGGAGAATCAGCATTTCAGTCATAAGCCCTTCATCAAGATGAAGAGTTTTGCTCGAAACATCACATGCTCCTCGGATGCTGTCTGAGCGGCTGTGCTTTTCCAGCACCACACTCTTCGCCTCTGATCTGCAGCATCTGCAGTGCTCACTTTCGCCCTTAGTAACTAATCAGGTGACTTTAAAGGGCATTGACAGTCACCCTCTAGTGAAGGGCTAAAAAGGAACTGGTACTTCCAATGCCTTCCATTTCAGCAACACACTTTCAGGATGTGGGTGTGGCTGGCAAGGTCAGCAGTTATTATCCATTCCTTTCTGAGTTTGAAAAGGTGGTGGCAAGCTCTCAGAGATACAACTAAAAGTACCTCGCAATCCATTCAAAGGGAAGGTCAGAGCCAACCAGATTGCTGTAGGTCTGCAGTTATTTAGTCCAAACTGGTATAACATTTGCTTTCAGAGAGAGTTGAGGAGAAAGTGAGGTCTGCAGATGCTGGAGATCAGAGCTGGAAATGTGTTGCTGGAAAGGCGCAGCAGGTCAGGCAGCATCCAGGGAACAGGAGAATCGACGTTTCGGGCATAAGCCCTTCTTCAGGAATGGGGAAAGTTTGTCCAGCAGGCTAAGATAAAAGGTGGGGAGGAGGGACTTGGGGGAGGGGCGTCGGAAATGTGATAGGTGGAAAGAGGTCAAGGTGAGGGTGAAAGGTCAGACTGGG
>NC_057712.1:131490586-131505814 GCF_004010195.1 Chiloscyllium plagiosum
CCTCATTCCTGAAGAAGGGCTTATGCCCGAAACGTCGATTCTCCTGTTCCCTGGATGCTGCCTGACCTGCTGTGCTTTTTCAGAGAGAGTTGGGCTGACTAATTCAAAGAGATGAGGAATACTGGAAATCCTTGTAATGTAGGGTCTTGCAGGTCCATGCAGAAGAAAGAAAAAGTGGGAACGCTGTTTATGAGGTGACAGGTAGCTTACCTGAAGGGCATTCATGACCCATTGAATTTTCCCAAGTTTTAATTGTTTAAAGTATGGAAAACAGAACACAATACAAAAGGCAAGGAAAAAGAACAGCACTGAATCCACACAAGCAAGATCCCTCGGCCTGGGCCTTGAACAGAGAGGCAGGACATCAAGGGCTCCAACCTGTACTCTGAGCACACAAGGATCACCCTACTTGTGGGACTATAGTTTTGTTTCATATTTACTGACTGAATGCATAATGTAACATCTGTACAAGTATCAAGCTTAAGTAGTGGTCACTTAACTTACTGAAGCAAATTAGCTTGGTTGTACGTGTCAGTTGACCATAAAAATATTGATTCAAGATGGAGCCACAGTTTGAGTTATTTTGTTTATATCGGTGATTGGACACAAACTTGACTTGACAGTAACAGACTGAGGGTGGGAGTAGAGGATTGTTGTTCAGACTGGAGTTCTGTGACCAGCAGTGTGCTGCAAGGATTGGTGCTGGGTTCATTGTGGTTGATCATTTATATAAACTATTTGGATGACTAGTAAGTGCAGATTACACCAATTTTGGTGGTATAGTGGACAGAGAAGATGATTACCTAAGAATAAAACAGGATCTTGATCAGCTGGGATCAGTGGGTCAAGGAATGGTAAATTCAGATAAATGCGAGGTTTTGCATTTCGGCAAGATATAAAGGCAGGACTTACACAGTTAATAGAACAGAGCATTACAGCGCAGTACAGGCCCTTCGGCCCTCCATGTTGTACTGACCTGTGGAACCAATCTGAAGCCTATCTAACCTTCACTATTCCATTTTCATCCAGATGTTCATCCAATGACCATTTAAATGCCCTTAAAGTTGGCGAGTCTACTCCTGTTGCAGGCAGTGCATTCCATGTCCTACTACTCACTGAATAAACTACATCTGACATCTATCCTCTATCTATCACCCCTCAATTTAAAGCTACATCCCCTTGTGCTAACCATCGCCACCCAAGGCTCTCACTAACCACCATATCTGACCCTCTGATTATCTTATATGTCTCAATTAGGTCACCTCTCAACCACCTTCTCTCAAACAAAAACAGCCTCAAGTCCCTCAACCTTTTCTCATAAGATCTTCCCTCCAAATCAGGCAACATCCTAGTAAATCTCCTCTGAACCTTTCCAAAGCTTCCACATCCTTCCTATAATGCAGTGACCAGAACGGTACACAATACTCCAAGTGCAGCATGACCAATTGGCTCCAAAACTCAATCCCTCTACCGATAAAAGCTAATACAACGTTTGCCTTCTTAACAACTCTATCAACCTGGGTGGCAACTGTGCATGGACACAGATCTCTGCTTATCTACACTTGTTAATAGCAGGGCCCAGAGGAGATTAGAATCCCTACAGTGTGGAAACATTGGCCCAACAAGTCCACACCGACCCTCCAACGAGTAACTCACCCGGACCAATTCCCCAAATCTATATTTACCCCTGACTAATGCACCTAACACTATGGGCAGTTTAGCATAGCCAATTCACCTGATCTGCACATCTTTGGACTGTGGAAGGAAACCAGAGCACTCGGAGGAAATCCACGCAGTCACGGGCAGGATGTAGTGTTGTCGAACAGAGAGATTTAGGGGTGCAGGTACATAATTCCTTGAAAGGAACATCAGAGGTAGACAGGGTAGTGAAGGCGGCATTTAGCATGCTTGGCTTCATCGTTCAAAGCATTCAGTACTGGAATTGGGACATTATGTTAGAGTTGTACAAGACATTTGTGAAAGTACATTTGGAGTACTGTGTGCAACTCTGATTGCCCTACTACAGGAAGCATGTTATAAGACCTAGGAGCAGAAATTAAGCCATTCAGCCCATTGAGTCTACTCCAGCATACAATCACGGCAGATAAGTATCTCAACCCCATTCTCCCACTTTCTCCCTATAACCCTTGACAATTAAGAACCTATCTATCTCCACCTTAAACATACTCAATGACCTGGCCTCCACAGCCCTCTGTGGCAGTGAATTCCACAGATTCACCACTCTCCGGCTGAGGAAATTTCTCCTTATCTCTGTACTAAAAGGTCTTCCCTTTACTCTAAGTCTGTGCCCTCAGGTTCTAATCTCTCCTATCAATGGAAACATTTTCCCACCATCTACTCTGTCTGCGCCATTCAGTATTCTGTAAGTTTCCAGTAGATCCCCCTCCTCCTTCTAAACTCCGTTGAGTATAAACCCAGAGTCCTCAAACTTTCCTTATACATTAAGCTTTTCATTCCTGGGACCTTTCTTGGTGAACCTCCTCTAAACACACTCTGGGCTAGTACATTCTTCCTGAGATATGGGCCCCCAAACTGCACACAATACTCCACATGTGGTCTGACTGGAGCCTTATAGAGACTCAGAAGTAAATCCCTGCTTTTATATTCAAGTCCTTTCAAAATAAATGCCATCTTTGCATTTCCCGCACTTCCCAACTACCAACTCAACCTGCAAGTTTACCTTGAGAGAATCCTGGACTAGAACTCCCAAGTCTCTTTGCACTTCAGATTTCTGAATTTTCTCCCCATTACGAAAATAGTCCATGCCTCTATTCTTCCTACCAAAGTGCATGACCTCACAGTTTCCCTCGTGGCTCTCCATCTGCCACTCTTAAGCCCACTCTCCTAACCTGTCCAAATCCTTCAGCAGCGTCCCCACCTCCTCAGTGCTACCTGTCCCTCTACCTATCTGTGTATTGTCTGCAAACTTAACCAGGGTGCCCTCAGTTTCTTCATCTAGATCATTAATGTATAACACTGACCCTTACGGAATACCATTTGCCACTGGCTGCCATCCTGAAAAGACCCTTTATTCCCCACTCTGACTTCTGCCTGACAGCCAAGCTCCTGTCCATGCTAGCACCTTGCCTCTAATACCATGGGCCCTAATCTTACTCAGCAGCCTCCCATGCGGCACCTTGTCAAAGGCCTTCTTGAAGTCCAGGTAGATAACATCCATTGGCTCTCCTTGGTCTAACATGCTCATTACTTCCTCAAAGAATTCTAACAGATTTGTCAGACGTGGCCTCCTCTTGATGAAACCATGCTGACTTTGCTGTATTTGCTACCATATACTTCCAAGTATTCAGAAATCTCATCCTTCACAATGGATTCCAGAATCTTACCCATAACCAAAGTTAGGCTAAAAATGCAAATTTCCTTTTTTGCTTCACTCAGTTCTTAAACAGGGATGTCACGTTAGCAATTTTCCATTCCTCTAGTGATTCCTGAAAGATCACCACTAATGCCTCCACCATCTCTTCAGCTATCTCCCTTAGAACTCAGAGGTGTAGTCCATCTGGTCCAGGTGATTTATCCACCTTCAGGCCATTCCGTTTTTCTAGCACCTTCCCCTTGGTGATGGCCAACTTTCTCAGCTCTGCCCCCTCTTGAATTTTTGGGATATAACTTATGTCTTCCACTGTGAAGACTGACACAAAGTAATTATTCAGTTCCTTGGCCATTTCCTAGTTCCCCACTGCTACCTCTCCAACGTCATTTTCCAGTGGTCCAATGTCAACTTTTGCCTCTCTGTTGCCCTTTATATATCTAAAGAAACTCTTACAATCTTCCTCTATATTACTGGCTAGCTTATCCACATATTTAATCTTCTCCCTTTTTATTTCTTTTCTTGTTGCCCTCTGTTGGTCGTTGTAAGCTTCACAATGCCCTTCGCCACATTATATGCTTTCTCTTTTATTTTTATGCTATCCCCGACTTCCCCAGTCAGCCATGGTTGCCTCATCCTCCATGTACCATGCTTCTTTTGCCTTGGGATCTTTGCTGTGTCTCCTGAATTACTGAATTAAACTGGAGAAAGAAAAAAAAACAGGTGCAGAAAAGATGTACAAGGGTTTGAGTTGTGAGGAGAGGCTGGGACTCTCTTTCCCTCCAGCAGAGGAGGCTGATGGGTACCCCTGTAGAGGTTTATAAAATCACGAGGGGTATAAAGAAGGTGAATAGTCAAGGTCTTTTTCTCCAGGGTAAGGGAATCAAAAACTAGAGGGGATAGTTTTAAGATGAGAGCGTAAAGATTTAAAAGGGACCCGAAGGACAACTTTTTCACACACAAGGTGGTGTGTGTATGGAACGAGCTGGCAGACAAAGTGGTAGAGGGGGTATAATTACAACATTTAGTCATGGTCATAGAGATGTACAGCACAGAAACAAACCCTTCAGTCCAACATGTCCATGCCGACCAGATGTCCCAACCCAATCTAGTCCCACCTGCCATCACCCGGCCCATATCCCTCTAAAACCCTCCTATTCATATACCTATCCAGATGCCTTTTAAATTTTGCAGTTGTACCAGCCTCCACCACTTTCTCTGGCAGCTCATTACATACACATACCACCCTCTGCGTGAAAACGTTGCCCCTTAGGTCTTTTTTAAATCTTTTCCCTCTCACCCTAAACCTCTAGTTCTGGACTCCCCCAACCCAGGGAAAAGACTTTGTCTATTTATCTTATCTATGCCCCTCATGATTTTATAAACCTCTAAGGTCACCCCACAGCCTCCGACACGCCAGGGAAAACAGCCCCAGCCTGTTCAGCCTCTCCCTATAGCTCAGATCCTCCAACCCTGGCAACATCCTTGTAAATCTTTTCTGAATCCTTGCAAGTTTCACAACATTTTCCGATAGGAAGGAGACCAGAACTACACGCAATATTCCAACAGTGGCCTAACCAATGTCCTGTACAGCCGCAACATGACCTCCCAACTCCTGTACTCAATACTCTGACCAATAAAGGAAAGCATACCAAACACAACCTTCACTATCCTATCTACCTGTGACTCCACTTTCAAGGAGCTATGAACCTGCACTCCAAGGTTAAAAGACAATTGGACAAGTACATGGATAGAAAAGCTTTAGAGGGATATGGACCAAATGATGGCAAATGGGACTAGTTCAGTCTAGGAAAACTGATCGCGTGGACAAGTTGGGCTAAGGCACCTGTTTCCATGCTGTATGACCATGTTTGCTGACAGAAGCTTGCAATATTGGATTTCATGAGAGGACAGGCAACTGGAACACAGTTTACTGCTAATGGAAGGACTTTTCAGTGGTCATCACAGTGCATTGCAGCTGAAAACAGGAAGCAGAGTTGGCTTGGCAAGCTGTGGGAAGGCAATTGGACATCTACCAGCAATCTGAAGGAGTGAAGGATCCATAACATGAGGCCTGCAAAGAAATAGTGGAAGGGTGTGCAACCATACAGCTAATGGAAGAATACAATCCAATAAATAGAATCTTACAAAGATATGACTGGAATGCAAAGGGAAATAAAATAAATTCTGACTTTTTCTTATACAATTTCTCTGTGAACAGCTAGTTAAGAAGAGGTGCAATGATATGGTGCAACACTGCTGGTTAAATGAGAGCATCCAGATTTCCTGTTTTAATGTTAATGGTCTCTAATAAGATTGTAACAAGGTTGTCAACAGTGGTTCAAGGTGGCTCACCACTACTTGCTTGATAACAGTTAGCATGGGCAATAAGTGGTAGTCTTGCCTGCTCTTGTGAAACAAGTTAAATAACTGAAATCTTGAGTTTATAAGTCTTATGATTTTGAGTACAGGAGCTACAAATAATGTAATTTGTTGGGGGCTGTCTCCATCTTAAGCTTGTAAAGCAAACCAGATTGTTTCTGGTTCAGGAAGCCAATTTATCTTTACTAGTGCTCCCTCTACTGTCCATGTTGAGTAACATGTACCAAGTCCTTCAACACATGTTAGAGGATTTCCATTGCTTAAGGTGTAAATACTTACTATATTTTGATGATGTTCTGAACAGACACAGAATCTTCTTGTTCATTGCTACAGCCCTTCCAATTTCATAACCGACGCCCAAGGAAGGCTGGGTGACCTCTGCCACTATTACTGTCAAGGAGAAAGACATTTCATTATCAAGAAGATCTGTGTACATTAAAAAGCACTGCATAGAAAGTAACCACAGTAAGTTGTGGATGGAAGGCGCAAGGTACACACCAAACTTTGGCCAAGTGTGTAGGTGTTGGGGTCCAAAATGGGGAAATGTAAGGGCATCTATTTTGGATGCAAGAAAGATTGATCAACAATATTGGAAATAGTGACAGACTGTGAAGGAACAACAGGGATATCGGAGTCCAAGTGTACATCATTTAGACAAGGGGCTGGGTAGAAACTGCAATGAAACAGCTAATGGGATGTTAATCTTTATCTTAAAGGAACATGGAATACAGAGCAGACGATTTGGTTGGTTGAGTCTGCTCTGCCATTCAATAAGATCATGACTGACCCTCCACCACTGCTACTTCCTCCATTCTCAAAAATCTTGCAGTCTCTCTACTGAACTCTACTAATGGCTGAGCATCAACAATGCTGAGACAGAGTGATCTGCAGATTAACAACCCTTTAAAGTGGAGAGCTATCTCATTACCTCACTCTGACATGACTGACCTCTTATTCTGGAATTATGGCCCTGTGATCAGTACTTCCCAAACTTTTCCATTCTGTGACCCCACTTCAAGGCATGAACATTGTGGACACCACACTAGGAATGGCTGGGGTCAGGTGCTGGGATCTAATCTCCAAGGGCAGAATTGTGCCATATGTGCCTTGACTGCCCCAGCTCTCGATTCCCTAGCCGGAGGAACTGTTTTCTCATTATTTACCCTGTCTAGTTGCTCCAGTTCGTTATACAGAATCACAGAATCTCAACAGTGCAGAAGCAGGCCATTTGGCCCACTGAGTTCTCCAATGAGCATCCCATCCAGGCTCATCTCCACTCCAAACCTATTCCTGTAACCCCATATTTCCCAAGGCTAATCCACTTAACCTACACATCCCTGATCACTAAGGGCAATTGAGCATGGCCAATCCACCTAATCTGCACATACTTGGGCTATGGGAAGAAACTGAAGTACTAGGAGGAAATCCACGCACAAGGAGAATGTGCAAACTCTACAGAGACATTTGTCCGAGGCTGGAGTCAAACCTGGGTCTCTGCGGCAGAGAGGCAGCAGTGCAAACCACTATCACCGTGCCATCCTACATGTTTCAATTAAATCACCAGTCATTTTTCTCAACTCCTGAAATACAAGCCTAATCCAGTCATTCTCTCCTCATAATTCAACTGTCATCCCAGCACTGATCTAATGGACCTTCCATACACTGTCTCTACAGCAGCTAGACATTTCCTGATAGAACAAAGCCAAAACTACACACAGTACTCTAGGAGTGGCTTCACCAATTCCACCACCTCCACAGCTTAGATTCTGCTCCAAAGCAGGAAGAGACTTCGCCCGTTTCCTTTTTTCTTTAAAACACATTCATGAGACAAAGGTGTCACTGGCTGGGCCAACATTTATTGTCCATCCTTAATTGCCCTTGAGAAGGTGGTGGTGAACTGCCTTCATGAATCAACTGCTGTTAGAAGGGAATTCCAGGATTTTGACCCCGCATCATTGAAGGAATGGTGATATATTCCCAAGTCAGGGTGGTATGTGACTTCAAGTGAAACTTGCAGGTGGAGGTATTCCCATGTATCTGCTTCCCTTGGCCTACCAGAGTGAAGTGGCTGTGGTTTGGAAGGTCCAAGCAATAACCGAGATAATGTATCAAGTCCATTATGACTCATCTTCAGAACTAGACATAACTTTGTTTCTCTCTCCATAGACACTAACAGACTTGCCGAGTTTGCCAGAATTTATGCATGCTGCGCACCGGACTGATGGGGTGGGAATTTGCTGGACAGTGCTATGGCTGTCCTGGGACAGATTGGCTAGGAGTGTCTAAGTAAACTTACCATCAGCCTCTTGCAGCCACTTCATATCTCGATCGTGGATGTATTTATCTCCAGACTTCACTCCATCCTCACCTGCGATTTACCAAATAAAGAATGAACATTAACTTACAAATCAATTAAAATACACAACAAGCTGACAGATTTCAGACAGACCAACACATCAGAGACTCCAAATATTAACAAGTTTTGGGATTGTATTATAGACCCCCCCCCCCCCAAACAGTCAGAGGGAAATTGAGAATCAAACTTGTAAGAAGATCTCAGCTATCTCTTAAGACGAATAGGGTGGTTATGGTAGGGGATTTTAACTTTCCAAACATCAACTGGGACTGCCATAGTGTTAAGGATTTAGATGGAGAGGAATTTGTTAAGTGTGTACAAGACAATTTTCTGATTCAGTATGTGGAAGTACCTACTAAAGAAGGTGCAAAACTTGACCTACTCTTGGGAAATAAGGCAGGGCAAGTGACTGAGGTATCACTGGGAGAGCACTTTGGGGCCAGCAACCATAATTCTATTTGCCTTAAAATAATAATGGAAAGAGATAGACCAGATCTAAAAGTTGAAGTTCTAAATTGGAGAAAGGCCAATTTTGACAGTATTAGGCAAGAACTTTTGAAAGCTGATTGGGGGCAGATGTTCACAGGTAAAGGAACGGCTGGAAAACGGCGGCACAGTGGTTAGCACTGCTGCCTCACAGCACCACAGACCTGGGTTCAATTCCAATCTCGGGCAACTGTCCGTGTGGAGTGTGCACGTTCTCCCTGTGTCTGCGTGGGTTTCCTCCTTGGGAGACTGATTAGCAAGGTTACATCTCATGGAATACAGGGGGATCTAGCCATTTGGATACAGAACTGGCTCAAAGGTAGAAGACAGAGGGTGGTGGTGGAGGGTTTTTTTCAGACTAGAGGCCTGTGACCAGTGGAGTGCCACAAGGATCGGTGCTGGGTCCTCTCCTTTTTGTCATTTATATAAATGATTTGGATGCGAGCATAAGAGGTACAGTTAGTGAGTTTGCAGATGACACCAAATTTGGAGGCGTCGTGGACAGCAAAGAGGGTTACCTCCGATTACAACAGGATCTGGACCAGATGGGCCAATGAGCTGAGAAGTGGCAGGTGGAGTTTAATTCAGATAAATTCGAGGTGCAGCATTTTGGGATGGCAAATCTTAGCAGGACTTTTACACTTAATGGTAAGGTCCCAGGGTGTGTTGCTGAACAAAAAGACCTTGGAGTGCAGGTTCATAGCTCCTTGAAAGTGGAGTCACAGGTAGATAGGACAGTGAAGGCGGCGTTTGGTCAGAGTATTGAGTACAGGGGTTGGGAGGTCATGTTGCGGCTGTACAGGACATTGGTTAGGCCACTGTTGGAATAGCGTGAGCAATTCTGGTCTCCTTCCTATTGGAAAGATGTTGTGAAACTTGAAAGGATTCAGAAAAGATTTACAAGGATGTTGCCAGGGTTGAAGGATTTGAGCTATAGGGAGAGGCTGAACCGGCTGGAGCTGTATTCCCTGAAGTGTCAAAGGCTGAGGGGTGGCCTTATAGAGGTTTACAAAATTATGAGGGACATGGATAGGGTAAATAGGGTAAAGTCTTTTCCCTGGGGTCAAGGAGTCCAGAACTAGAGGGCATAGGTTTAAGGCGAGAGGGGAAAGATATAAAAGAGATCTAAGGGGCAACTTTTTCATGCAGAGGGTGGTACGGGTATGGAATGAGCTGCCAGAGGAAGTGGAGGAGGCTGGTACAACTGCAACATTAAAGAGGATTTGGATGGTTATATGAATAGGAAGGGTTTGGAGGGATATGGGCCGGGTGCTGGCAGGTGGGACGAGATTGGGGTGGGATGTCTGGTCGGCATGGACGGGGTTAGACCGAAAGGTCTGTTTCCATGCTGTACAGCTCTATGACTCTAAGTGATCCATCATTGAGAAAAATGTGAATACTCCTTTTCACAAAAGGGAAAATCACCCTGAGCTGCCTCACAATCACTTTCTCTCTGACTGGCATCAACAACACGATTCCAGCTTGTCTCTCTCAAGACCCAAAGCATACTCTTCCCCCAACTCCTAACAATGCAGCTCAATTGACACCACTCTTGCCCGAATTGCAAGGTTCCAATCAAGAGACAACTGCAATAGGATAATTCTCCAGTGCAATAGTAAGCATGTGTTGCATTTTCAGAGGTCAAAATGTTTCTGTCAAGTAGCGGCCATATCAGCAACCTCATTAATACAGAGCGACTGCCGTATCCGCAGAGCCGGTTTTGCCGGTTTCAGCTACCAGTTTACCATGGCCCAAACAGATTAAAGGGAACGTTCCAGAACCTGGGCCAAAGGGGTTGCCGGAAGGGTAATTTTCCCATTTAAATGAATATGTTTGCACCTACCTGCGGTTTTGGGCTTCCACAGTAGGTCTTGGGAGGTATCCTCCACAAGTACAGAGGGACTACTGTACTGTACAAGGCACTTGCTAATCATTGAAGCTTTGTGTTCAAATACAGTGTATGAAAGATGGTGGCCAGCCTGGTCCAATAATTTTGGCATTGTAGATTGTGCAAACTCAGTTGTAGTCCTGCAAAGTTCTCAGTCTACCTCAGAATATCCAGAATGGGTAAAGAATTTCAGTTTCGAGTAGCAGGTTCAGCTATCTGTTTCAAGCTGCTACTACGCAGTAGAAACACAACTGGTGTTCATTCTGAACAGGCTGCTGTTGTCAACACAAAAAGAAGTTCGACAAAAGTGCAATGTGGTACAGTGCCGGTGTGATGGCAAGTACAAAGGCTGAATATAGAATATCCCTTTAGCTGTTCACAACAAGCAAGGTACCACTGTAGCAAACAGCCCACACTTGAAAAAACTCACATTGGTGTCTACCATTAGATGAGAATCTGAAACTGGGTGCAGAAAATTATGAAATCAACTGTAGATATTTCGTATGGCCACTCCATTCAACAAAAAGAGCGTTTACATGAAGGTAAATAAATTAAAATGCTATAATTGGACAGAATAATAAACTTGGTGATATTTGAAGTACATAATGTTTGCTGGTTCATAAGGCACTATAATTTCACTCTTTTAGTCATTTAAATAGCAGATCTTCTAATATTTTCATGCAGCATCTTAAATTGACAATTGACACAGGGATTGTGCAATACATTTATTATTTGACAAGTGCTTATCTAGTCAGCAACACCTGGTGCCATTAAACATAAAAACACTTCAGAATATTTCACCTCATCTGTATCAAAAATGGAACCAAACGTTTTGACTTTGATTCTACTACTTTGATGATCTTAAAAAGGTGGTAGAGAAACAGGAGTTTATAAAGGAATTCCAGGTTATGGGGCATGGGAGACAATTACTGATGGTAAAAACAATGACTGCAGATGCTGGAAACCAGATTCTGGATCAGTGGTGCTGGAACAGCACAGCAATTCAGGCAGCATCCGACGAGCAGCAAAAATCGACGTTTCGGGCAAAAGCCCTTCAATTACTGATGCTGAGCTGATTTAGAATAGTAGACAAAGGCAGCATGGTGGCTCAGTAGTTAGCACTACTGCCTCACAGAGCCAGGAACTTGGGTTCAATTCCAGCCTTGGCTGACTATGTGGAGTTTACACATTCTCCCTGTATCTAAGTGGGTTTCCTCCCACAATTCAAAGATGTGCAGGTTAGGTGAATTAGCAGTGCTAAATTACTCAGTTTTCAGGGATGTGTAGGTTAGGTGCATTAGCCAGGGGGTAATGTTGGGGAATGGGTGGCATACACTTTGGAAGGCTGGTGTGGATTTGTTGGGCCAAAGGACCTGTTTTCACACTGTAGAGATTCTATGATTTTAACAAAACTGGGATTGCTAGTCAGTGGTGAATTTGCATGTATTAGAAGCTTCATCTATTAAGACACAGGACCACATTTTTTTGCAGACAGAACACACACATGCGATGTGCCTATTTCAACTCAAAAAAAGGGCCACCTCACTCCCCCTTCTCAGTCCATCACAAAAACCAGCCTTCCACCCACTGACACCATCTACCCTTCCTTGGGAAAGCATCCAACATCAAAGACCCCACCCACCCCAGATATACCCTCTTTCACTCTCTCCACCCTTAGGCAGAAAATATAAATTTGTATACACATATGAATAGATTCAAGAACAGCTTCTTTCTCACTGTTAATGGACTTTGGACCTGCCAGGGTGGACAGAGTCAGGTGACATCAGGTTCCAATCCAACAGGTTTATTAGAAATTACAAGCTTTCACAGTGCTGCTGCATCAACTGGCGAAGATGCAGCACTCTGAAAGCTTGTGATTTCAAATAAACCTGCTGGACTGTGACCTAACTTCATGTAACTTCTGAATAGACCTCCCAAATTTTATATTAAATATTGACTCGCTCTCTGTATACCTTCTCTGTTCTCTTACCCTAATGCGTGGACTGAACTCAAAGCAGAACTTTTCACTGTACCCAGATGTATGTGACAATAATAACTCAAATCAAATCAAATCCTCTCAAGTGGCCCTTAAAACGGACATTTTCACTGAAGCTCTCCCAGAAGTGGGTCAATCGGTCGATAATTTCGCCCTCACGCACTTGTCTCCGCCAACAAACATTCTCAATTACCTTTCTCCACTAAATCCGGGCTGCCGATATGCTCAGTAAAAACTCGCCCAAATTTCTTCAAGTAGTTGATAATGCGGCCGTAAATCTCCACATCATTCCTCCCACCCCTGATACTCCCGCAGAAGTAAATCCCGAGTCCCATGCTTTCCCCGCGCTCTCCACGCATGCTCCGGCTCTTCCTCCCTCCCGCTCTCACGCCCACAACTATCACCAGTATCAAAGATGACACCGCCCGACCGCATCATATTTAATCTTTTTAAATGTCGAGGCGCCAATAGCAAAGATGGCGACGCGCGCGGGTGATTCAAATTGAAAATAACGGTCAGGGGACGGGACCTAGGCGCGCAAGCGCACTGTAACTAACATGGCAGCTGCGGCTGGGCAGCTGACAATGGCGGACAAGGGGAAATCTGGATTGACGGTTGAGGAGTTCCCGGGGCTCGGACCGGTAGAGGGAAGCAGGGAAAACAGCTCAGATCGGGGAGGTGATGAGTTGCCGGTCCTATTTCCCGGACCGGTGAGTGCGGATAGCTGCTGCCGACTGGTGTGTGAGCTCCTGAAACATGTCCTGTACCAGAGGCAGCAGTTACCACTCCCTTATCAGCAACTGGCTTTCTTCAGTAGGACTGACTCTGGCCTGGTGAGTAAAACCGCTCCGCCAATATTACCCTAAAACAGATTGGGGTTAGGAACGACAATAGAGTTGATTAGATCATCCGCCCTGTCTCCCTCCGTCATTGTATTGAGATTTTACAGCATAGAAGGAGGCCCTTCGGTCCATTGTATACGTGTCTGTCATCAAATATCCATCTATTCTATTTCCATTTCCCAGCACTTAGCCTCTCAAATGTTCCTGATGGTTCCTGCCCTTTCAGGCAGTGAGTTCCAAATTCCCACTGCCCTCAGGATAAGAAAAATTACTTTCCTCAAATCTCCTCTAAACCTCCTGCTCCTTGCTTTAATGGTCCCCAGTTATTACTCTCTCTACTAAGGGGAAATGGTTTGGACACCTCAATCCGATCTTCCCCTCAAACTTTACTGTTCTAAGGAAGTTAAAAATCACACAACACCAGGTTATAGTCCAACAAGTTTATTTGGAAGTACAAGTTTTTGGAGTGCTGCTCCTTTATCAGTGGGGCAGGATCGTAGGACGCAGAATTTCTCGGAAAAGATCAAAGTGTCCTACAACTGATGCAATATATTAAACAAACCTAGATTGCTGTTATGCCTTTAATCACTTAGACTGGGTTGCAGGTATCATTTCATTAATATGTAAATCATAGAACTTCTTTCAAGTTACCTTCCCAAGATAACTTAGGGTTTTATTTAAAGAAGTGACATCCCAGCTCAGGCATTTTTATGAATTCCTACTTTGGAAATAGAACCAGTCTGACTCAAGATTGGGATACAGACAGATTCTAATGCATTGTCTAAGCTGAGATGTCACGTTGTTATTTAAAACCTAAAGTTATCTTTGGAATGTGACTTAGAGTCATTGTGATGTACAGCATGGAAACAGACCCTTCGGTCCAACCCGTCCATGCCGACCAGATATCCAAACCCAATCTAGTCCAACCTGCCAGCACCCGTCCCATGTCACTCCAAACCCTTCCTATTCATGTACCCATCCAAATGCCTTTTAAATGTTGCGATTGTACCAGCCTCCACCACTTCCTCTGGCAGCTCATTCCATATACATACCACCCTCTGTGTGAAAAGGTTGCCCCTTAGGTCTCTTTTATATTTTACCCCTCTCACCCTAAACCTATACTCTCTAGTTCTGGACTCCCCGACCCCAGGGAAAAGACTTTGCCTATTTACCCTATCCATGCCCCTCATGATTTTGTAAACCTCTATAAGGTCACCCCTCAACCTCCGATGCTCCAGAGAAAACAGTCCCAGCCTGTTCAGCCTCTCCCTATAACTCATCCTCCAACCCTGGCAACATCCTTGTAAATCTTTTCTGAACCCTCAAGTTTCACAACAACTTTCCGATAGGAAGGAGACCAGAATTGCACGCAATATTCCAACAATGGCCTAACCAATGTCCTGTACAGCCGCAACATGACCTCCCAACTCCTGTACTCAATACTCTGACCAATAAAGGAAAGCATACCAAACGCCTTCTTCACTATCCTATCTACCTCTGACTCCACTTTCAAGGAGCTATGAACCTGCACTCCAAGGTCTCTTTGTTCAGCAACACTTCCAAGGTCCTTATCATTAAGTGTATAAGTCCTGCTAAGATTTGCTTTCCTAAAATGCAGCACCTTGCATTTATCTGAATTAAACTCCATCTGCCACTTCGCTGCCCATTGGCTCATCTGGTCAAGATCCTGTTGTAATCTGAGGTAACCCTCTTCGCTGTCCACTACACCTCTGGTTTTGGTGTCACCTGATCAGGTCCTGAGGATTTATCCACCTTTAAGCATTTCAAGACATCCAGCACTTCCTCCTCTGCAATATGGACATTTTACAAGGTGTCAACATCTATTTCCCTACTTTCTATATCTTCCATATCCTTTTCCACAGTAAATACTGATGCAAAATATTCATTTAGTATCTCCCCCATTTTCTG
>NC_057712.1:131506873-131528629 GCF_004010195.1 Chiloscyllium plagiosum
GTAATCCCGCTATTCCAGGAATTGACCTCGTGAACCTACGCTGCATTCCCTCAATAGCCATAATGTCTTTTCTCAAATTTGGAGACTAGAACTGCACACAGTACTCCAGGTGTGGTCTCACCAGGGCCCTGTACAGCTGCAGAAGCACCTCTTTGCTTCTATACTCAATTCCTCTTGTTATGAAGGCCAGCATGCTATTAGCTTTCTTCACTACCTGCTGTACCTGCATGCTTGCCTTCATTGACTGGTGTACAAGAACACCCAGATCTCTTTGTACTGCCCCTTTACCTAACTTGACTCCATTTAGGTAGTAATCTGCCTTCCTGTTCTTGCCACCAAAGTGGATAACCACACATTTATCCACATTAAACTGCATCTGCCATGCATCCGTCCACTCACCTTGCCTGTCTAGGTCACCCTGTAATCTCCTAACATCCTCCTCACATTTCACCCTGCCAACCTTCTTTGTATCATCAGCAAATTTGCTAATGTTGCTATTAATACCATCTTCTATATCATTAATATATATTGTAAAAAGCTGCGGTCCCAGCACTGATCCCTGCGGTACCCTACTGGTCACCGCCTGCCATTCCGAAAGGGAGCCGTTTATCACAACCTCTTGTTTCCTGTCAGCCAACCAATTTTCAGTCCAAGTCAGTACTTTGCCCCCAATACCATGCGCCCTAATTTTGCTCACTAACCTCCTATGTGGGACTTTATCAAAGGCTTTCTGAAAGTCCAGGTACACTACATCCACTGGATCTCCCTTGTCCATCTTCAGAGTTACGTCCTCAAAACATTCCAGAAGATTAGTCAAGCATGATTTCCCCTTCATAAATCCATGCTGACCCTGACCCATCCTGTTACTGCTATCCAGATGTGTCGTAATTTCATCCTTTATAATTGACTCCAGCATCTTTCCCACCACTGAGGTCAGACTAACTGGTCTATAATTTCCTGCTTTCTCTCTCGCTCCTTTCTTAAAAAGTTGTACAACATTAGCCACCCTCCAATCTGCAGGAACTGATCCTGAATCTATCAAACTCTGGAAAATAATCACCAACGCATCCACGATTTCTAGAGCCACCTCCTTCAGTACCCTGGGATGTAGTCCATCAGGCCCCAGGGACTTATCAGCCTTCTGACCTAACAGTCTCTCCAACACCAATTCCTGGCAAATATAAATTCCCTTCAGTTCAGGTCCTTCAGCCACTGTTGCCTCTGGGAGATTGCTTGTGTCTTCCCCATTGAACACAGATCTTAAGTACCAATTCAACTCTTCTGCCATTTCTTTCCCCATAATATATTCCCCTGTTTCTGTCTTCAAGGGCCCAATTTTAGTCTTAACCATTTTTTTCCCTTTCACATACCTAAAAAAGCTTTCACTATCCTCCTTCATGTTTTTGGCCAGTTTACCTTCGTACCTCATTTTTTCTCTGCGTATTTCCTTCTTAGTAATCTGTTGTTCTTTAAAAGGTTCCCAGTCCTCCGTTTTCCAACTCATCTTTGCTATGTTATACTTTTTCTCTTTTAACTTTATATGTTTCTTAACTTCCCTTGTCAGCCACGGCCACCCCTGCATCCTCATAGGATCTTTCTTCCTTTTTGGAATGATCTGATCCTGCATCTCCTGCATTATACCCAGAAATATCTGCCATTTTCCTCCACTGTCATCCCTGCTAAGGTATTGCACCATTGAACTTTGGCCTGTTCTAAGAATCCATCTCGGAGGCACTCCACAAAGTCTCTTTCTTGAGGTCCAATACCATTCTGATTCTCCCAGTCTACCTGCAAGTTGAAATCCCTCATAACAACTGTAGTAACATCTTTGCGACCAGCCAATTTCATCTCCTTATTCAACTTCCACCCTACACCCATACCTACTGTTTGGGGGCTTGTAGATAACTCCCAAGAGGGTCTTTCTACCCTTAGAATTTCTCAGCTCTATCCATACTGACTCTACATCCCCTGATTCTAGGTCCCCCTGCACAAGGGACTGAATATCATCCCATACCAACAGGGCCACCCCACCCCCTCGGCCTGTCAGTCTGTCCTTACGCAAGCACGTGTAGCCTTGAATATTCATTTCCCAGGCCCTGTCCACTTGAAGCCATGTCTCAGTTATCCCCACAATATCGTAGCTGCCAATTTCCAAGTGAACCTCAAGCTCATCCATCTTATTTCTAATACTTTGTGCTTTCATATATAGTATTTTTAATTTGTTACTGCCCTCACCCTTCCATCACTCCTATTTCACTCAACCTTACGGCATGATCCCTTTTTGAGTTTTCTGCTTCATTGATACCATTGTCTTTCTTGACTTCCCTTGTTCTAACTTTCCCTTCAATTTCCTCCTTAAACTTCCAGTTTGTCCCCTCCCCCCCGCTATTTAGTTTAAACGCAACTGTGTTGCAGTAGCAAACCTGCCTGCCAGAATGCTGGTCCCCAACCTATTAAGGTGCAAACCGTCTCTTTTGTATAATTTATGCTTACCACAAAACATATCCCAGTGATCCAAGAATTTAAATCCTTGTTTCCTGCACCAGTTCCCCAGCCACACGTTCAAGTCCATTATCTCCCTGTTCCTGGCCTCTCCAGCCGACGATCTGGAAGCAAACTGGAGATAGCAAACCGGAGATAACCACCCTGGACGTCCTGCTTTTCAGCCTTCTTCCTAGTTCTCCGAAGTCCCGCTGTAGTATGTTCCTCCTCTTCTTCCCGACATCATTTGTGCCGACATGTACCAACATCTCTGGCTCTTCACCTTCGCCCTTGAGGATTTCCTGCACTCTGTCCTTAATCCTGGCACCAGGAAGGCAACACACCATCCTTAAATTCCACCTGTTGCCACAGAAACCCCGTTCAGTTCCTCTCACTATGGAGTCCCCTATCACTACGGCTCTGTGCGATGTCTGACTCCTCGGCTCTGCCCCCATGCCACCTTTTGATTGACAGACCTGACCGCCTCGCGGACTGGCAGTGTCATCTGTCTCTACTGTTTCCAAAAGATTCAACTTGTTCCTGACAGGTACTTCCCCTGCGGTCTCTTGCACCTGTCTCCTCTCTGCCTTCCTCATCATCTCTCTTCTAGTATGGTCGGTATAATAACCTCGCTGAAGGTCCTGTCCAGAAAGATCTCGTTCTGTCGGATGAGTCTAAGGTCCTCGAATTCTTTCTTCAGTGCTGCGATATGCTCTGTCAGTAGCTGAACATGCACACACTTTCCACAGATATACGAGCCAGATACACCAGAGTCGTTGACCTCCCACATCATGCACGTGGCACACTGAACCAGCTGGGCAGTCATGTCTTCACCCTCTTCAACTGTGGCGTAATCGCTTCACTCAACCTCCTTGTCGAAGACTCCTGAGCTAAAGACTCTCTCTTCTCTCAACAGGAACCTCCCTGGACTCTCTTTTTGGGGCAAGTCTGTGGACTTTAAAGTAGGGTGGGAGGGAAGCCCTACTTTGTAGGACCTGGGGTCGAGAACACACCCACTCAAGTAACAATCATTTTCCTTCCCAACCAGCTCTGTGCTCCGACTTCACTTCCGCCCAGCTCCCGCCGCTCTCTGCTGCAAAAACACTCAATTTCTTTAGTCATCCAGCATTCCCTATACCTACCAGGCTTTCCTTTCACCCTAACAGGAATATACTTTCTCTGGATTCTCGTTATCTCATTTCTGAAGGCTTCCCATTTTCCAGCCGTCCCTTTGTCTGTGAACATCTGCTCCCAATCACCTTTTGAAAGTTCTTGCCTAATACGGCCAAAATTGGCTTTCTCCAATTTAGAACTTTAACTTTTAGATCTGGTCTATCCTTTTCCACCACTATTTTAAAACTAATAGAATTATGGTGGCTGGCCCCAAAGTGCTCCCCCAATGACACCTCAGTCACCTGCCCTGCCGTATTTCCCAAGAGTAGGTCAAGTTTTGCACCTTCTGTAGTAGTTACGTCCACATACTGAATCAGACAATTGTCTTGTACACATTTAATAAATTCCTCTCCATCTAAACCCTTAACACTATGGCAGTCCCAGTCGATGTTTGGAAAGTTAAAATCACCAACCATAACCTCCCTATTATTCTTACAGATAACTGAGATCTCCTTACATGTTTGTTTCTCAATTTTCCTCTGACTATTAGGGGTCTATAATATAATTGCAATTATAATATATATAATCCCTTTCTTATTTCTTAGTTCCACCAAATAACTTCCCTGGATGTATTTCTGGGAATACCCTCCCTCAGCACAGCTGCAATGCTATCCCTTCTCAAAAATGCCACTCCCCCTCCTCTCTTGCCTCCCTTTCTACCTTTCCTGTAGCATTTGTAATCTGGAACTATAAGTTGCTAGTCTTGCCCATCCCTGAGCCATGTTTCTGTAATTGCTATGATATCCCAGTCCCATGTTCCTAACCATGCCCTCAGTTCATCTGCCTTCCCCGTTTGGCCCCTTGCATTGAAATAAATGCAGTCTAATTTATTAGTCCTACCTTGTCCCTGCCTGTCCTGACTGTTTGACTCTCTTTTGTTCTCAACTGTACCAGCCTCAGATTGATTTCTTTCCTCACTATCTCCCTGGGTCCCACCTCCCCACCTTACTAGTTTAAATCCTCCCGAGCAGTTCTAGCAAATTTCCCTGCCCGTATATTTGTCCCCTTCCAATTTAGGTGCAATATGTCCTTCTTGTACAGGTCACTTCTACCCCAAAAGAGGCTCCAATGATCCACAAATGTGAATCCTTCTCCTATACACCAGCTCCTCAGCCATGCATTCATCTGCTCTATCCTCCTATTCCTGCCCTCACTAGCTCAGCACTGGGAGTAATCCAGATATTACTACTGTCCAGGACCTCCTTTTTAAATTCCTGCCTACTCTGTGTAATCAAGCCTTCAGAATTTCAACCTTTTCCTTCCTATGTGTTGGTTCCAATGCGGACAATGACCTCTTGCTGGCCCCTCTTCCCCCATGAGAACATTCTACACCTCTGAGACATCCTTGATCCTGGCACCAGGGAAGCAACACACCATTCTGCTTTTTCGCTGCTGCCCACAGAAACATCTGTCTGTACCTCGGTCTAGAGAATCCCTTAACACAATTGATCTCATGGAACCCGACGTAGGCCTCCTCGTATTAGAGCCAGTCCCAATACCAGTAACTTGGCTGTTCATGCTACGTTCCCCTGAGAATCCATCACCCCCTACATTTTCCAAAACAGCATACCTGTTTGAAATGGATAAAGCCACAGAAGACTCTTGCACTAGCTGCCTACTTCTTTTATCTTTCCTGGAGTTAACCCATCTATGTGACTGTATCTGAGACTTCTCTTTTCTCCCACCTCCACTTCCTTTAACTGCCATCCATTACATACTGTTGCTGTTGCAAATTCCTCATTGCTTCTAACTATCTCCAACCGATCCATTCGATCTGGTAAGATTCACAACCAACAGCATTTATTACAGATATAATCCGCAGTGACCCTTAAACTCTCTTTAAACTCCCACATCTGACAAGAAGCACATCACTCAACTAAAGGCCATTTTTGCTCCTTCACAATCTACAGACCCAGAAAATAATACCGTCTTATTCCTCTACAAAACACAGTCCCAGGTTAGATGAATAGTTATGGCTTATGTTTTAAGTTTAATCAAGAGACATATCTCAAAAAAGAAAGAACCCACTCTTCGCACTACTGCAGACGTTCTGTAGGCCACTTAAAACAATTAACTTATCTGATTCTGTGCTGTGAACTTCGCCCAAACAGTTCCTCCAAGATCAATTGTGAATTTCACTGTTGTTAATTTTCCCAGACTTACTCCGATGTCCAGCGATACATGAATTCAAACAGCAAAGGCAGTACTGTGCAGGTTCTCTCTGGTGTCAGTTTCTTTTTCTCTCTCTCTCTCTCTCTCTCTCTCTCTCTCTCTCTCTCCCCCTGCACTGACCTCACCACGTGCTTCTTTTGTCTGTTCTTCTCCCTTTTAAAACTGCTGTTGTTTTGACTTTTTTTTCCAAAGTTCTAAAACAATGCAACAGCATATACAACAGTAATTGCTGCTCCTGGAATTCGAGGAAATCACCTCCAACACCGAAAATACCTCAAAAAAGGAGCAGCTGTTACAGCCAGAAAGTTTTCCCGTCACTTGAAAGAAGTTCTGGGATTTACATATTAATGAATCGAAACCTGCAACTCATTGTAAGTGATTAAAGACTGAACAGCAATCTAGGTCTGTTCAATACATTACATCAGTTGTATGGCACTTTGATCTTTTACTATAAAGATCTGCGTCCTACAATCCTGTCCCACTAGCTACCTGACAAAGAAGCAATGCTTTGAAAGCTTGTACTTCCAAATAACCCTGTTGGACTATAACCTGGTGTTGTGTGATTTTTAACTTTGTCCACCTCAGTCCAATACCGGCACCTCCACACCACGTTCTAAGGAAAACAACTGCAGACTCTAAATTTACAGTATATTATTCTTCACTCTCCCTGGTGTATTCACATGCTTCCTTTACCGTGACCAGAACTGCATACAGTACTCCTGCAGCTATGTCCTTACTCATAGAATCCCTACAGGGTGGAAGCAGCTCTTCAGCCCAACAAGCCCATACCGACCCTCTGAAGACTATCACACCAAACCCATTCCCCTACCCTGTTACTCTGTTTCTACCCCTGACTAATGTCTAACCTATGCATCCCTGAACACTATAGACAATTTAGCATGGCCAGTTCACCCAGCCTGCACATTGTTGGATTGTGGGAGGAAACAGGAGCACCTGAGAAAACCCAAGCAGACATGGGGAAAATGTGCAAGCTCCACACACGGTCGCCCCGTGCTGGGATCCAAACTGGGTCCCTGGCACTGTGAGGCAGCAGTGCTAACCACTGAGCCACCATCCTGCCTCTTGTTGAGATAATTGTATCATTGATAGCCATGGATGTCGTGCAGGAAGACGGGAGGATAGCTAATATTTGCCATTATTTAAGAAAGGATGCAAAAAAACCCAGGGAACTACAGATTCGTGAACAGTACGTCAGTTGAAGGGGCTGTGGTGGCCAGGTCATTGAGTGAATTTAAGACTGAGATTGGCTCTTGAGTATCGAGGATTATGGGGAGAATGGGGTTAAGAAACTTAACAGCCATGAACAAATGGTGGAGCAGACTCTATGGGCTGAATGGTCTAATTTCTGCTCCTACGTTTTATGGGATCCTGAAAGACAGGATTTACATGCATTTGGAAAGGTAAGGACTGATTAGAGGTAACAATATGCCTTTATGTGTGGGAAAGTATGTCTCTCAAATTTGATTGCATTCTTTGACAAGGTGACCAAGAAAGTTGATGAAGGCAGAGCAGTGGGTGGTGTCTATGTGGACTTTAACAAGGCCTTCAACAAGGTTCTGCACGGTTGACTGGTTAGTAAGGCTAGATCACGTGGGATCCATGGAGGGCTAACCAATTGGATGCAAAATTAGCTTGATGCTCGGTGGCAGAGCATGGTGATAGAGGATTGATGTTCAGACTGGAGGCCTGTGACCATTGGTGTGCTGTAAGGATCAGTGCTGGGTCCAGTGTTTGTCATTTGAAATAAATGATTTTTGGTGAAAATATAAGAGGCATGGTTAGTAAGTTTGTGATGACACCAAAATTAGCAGTATAGTGGGTAATGAAAGTGGTTATGAGTACAATGGGTCAGTGTTTCGAGGAGTGGCAGATGGTTTAGATAAATGCTTCATTGCATTTTGTTAAGACAAACCAGGGCAGGGCTTATACCACTCATGATAGGACCTGGGGGAGTGTTGTCAAATAGATCTAGGATGCAGAAAAGACTTACAAGAAAGTTACTGAGACTGGGGGGTTTGAGTTGTAAGGAGAGGCTGGGACTCCAGCAGAGGAGGCTGAACGGTGTCCTTATAGAGGTTTATAAAATCATGAGGGTCATAGATTAGGTGAATAAGCAAGGTCTTTTCCCCAGGGTGGGAGAGTCCAACACTAAAGACGTTTAAGATAAGAGGGGAAAGATTCAAAGGGGACCTGAGGAGCACCTTTTTCACACAGGGAATGGTGTGCATATGGAATGAGCTGCTTGAAGAAGTAGTAGAGGTGGATACAGTTACAACATTTAAAAGATATTTGGACAGGTATATGGATAGAAAAGGTATACAGAGATATGGGTCAAATGCAGCCAAATAGGATTAGTTCAATCTCGAAAACCTGGTCAGCATGGAAAAGTTTGGCCGAAGGATCTGTTTTCGTGCTGCATGAGTCTCTAACAAATGTTCTATACAGCTCCATTATAACCACTAAAATAAAATGAAAAAAAATGCCAGAAGTCTAAAGCAAACAAAAATAGAAACCTTTTAAGGATCTAAACTCTTTTCTCTCCACCAATGCTGCCAAACCTGCTGAGTTTCTCCAGCAATTTCTATTTCCATCATTACCTTGACTAATAAAGGCAAGTTTCCCATATGCCTATTCAATCACCTCACCTGCTGCCATCAAGACCCCTGTGTTCATCCCTTTTGTATGTCCTGCATTCTGCTACTCAATGTAAAAATGTGGCATCTCTAACTTTTCAGGATTAAATTCCATTTGCCCCTGTTCAGTTTATTTATGTCTTCCTGTAGTCTGTTTACCATGCCACCAATTTTTGTGCTGTGAACTTACTGTACTCTCCCATGAATGTACACTGCAGATAATGAGGTACCCAGCACCAAACCCTGTGGTATGGCTTCCAGTCAAAAAAAACGCTCTTTGATCATCACCCTCTGCTTTCTTCCACTAAGCAAATTCTGCCAAATTTACCAGGAATTTGTGGCAAATTCAGCTGGCAACTTAATAAAACAGAAGCTCTGGTCAGGTAGCATCTATGGAGAGAGAAACAGTTAACAATGAAGTCCGATATGACTCTTCAGAATTGCAGTAATCTGTATTCAATTACTCTGTCTTCAATGCTAGCTGAAAGAAGAGGGTGGTGGTTGATGGGAAATGTTCATCCTGGAGTTCAGTTACCAGTGGTTTACCACAGGATCTGTTTGGGTCCACTGCTGTTTGTCATTTTTCTAAATGACCTGGATGAGGGTGTAGAAGGGTGGGTTAGTAAATTTGAGGATGATACTAAGGTTGATGGAGTTGTGGATAGTGCTGAACGATGTTGCAGTTACAGAGGGACATAGATCAGCTGCAGAGCTGGGCTGAGAGATGGCAAATGGAGTTTAATGTGGAAAAGTATGAGGTGATTCACTTTGGAAGGAGTAACAGGATTACAAAGTACTGGGCTAATGGTAAGATTCTTGGCTGTGTGGCTGAGCAGAGAGATCTGCGTCCATGAACATATGTACATAGCTCCCTGAAAGTAGCCACCCAAGTTGATAGGGTTGTTAAGAAAGCATACGGTGTGTTAGCTTTGATTGGTAGAGGCATTGAGTTTCAGAGCCATGAAATCATGCTGCAACGTACAAAACTCTGGTGCAGCTGCAATTAGAGTATTTAGATTACTTTCACTGTGGAAACAGGCCCTTCGGCTCAACAAGTCCACACCAACCCTCCGAAGAGCAACCCACCCAGACCCATTCCCCTACATTTACCCCTTCACCTAACGCTATGGGCAATTTAGCATGGCCAATTCACCTAACCCGCACATTTTTGGACTGTGGGAGGAAACTGGAGCACCTGAAGGAAACCCACGCAGACACGGGAAGAATGTGCAAATCCACACAGACAGTTGCCTGAGGCGGGAATTGAACCTGGGTCTCTGGCGCTGTGAGGCAGCAGTGCTAACACTGTGCCACTGTGTCCAGTTCTGGTGGCCACTTTATAGGATGGATGAGGAAACATTGGAGAGGATGCAGAGGAGATTTACCAGGATGTTGTCTGGTATGGAGGGAAGATCTTATGAGGAAAGTCTGAGGGATGTGAGGTTATTTTCGTTAGAGAGAAGACGGTGTCTTAATAGAGACAGAAGATTGTCAGAGGATTAGATAGGGTAGACAGTGAGAGGCTTTTTCCCCAGATGGTGGTGGCTAGCATGAGGGACATAACTTTTAAATTGAGGAGTGACAGACCCAGGACAGAGGTCAGAGGTAGTTCCTTTACTCCGTAGTAGGGGTGTGGAATGCCCTGCCTACAACAGTGGTAGACCTGTCAACTTTAACACATTTAAATGGTCATTGGATAAACATATGATTGATAATGGAGTAGTGCAGGTTAGCTGGGGTTCAGATTGGTTTCACAGGCTGGTGCAACATCGAGGGCCGAAGGGCCTGTATTGCGCTGTAATATTCGATGTTCTGCAGCTGAGTTTTTTTTCATACCACATTTTGCGTGCTAATTTTTTTCACCTATTAACCCCCCTCATTTTTAGTTTTTTTTTGTATTCAGAAGTGCTTTTGCATGTAACTGAATATTTTTATCCCCGTCACTAAATGAACCGTAGTTTCTCTTTTCTCTTTCAGCCCCCATAAGTACCCCTCAATCTTTATTTGTTTTAATATTCAAAAACCACTAATCTTTTTCATTCTGTGCTTTTTTGACTTTACTTAATGGAGTTGATATTATTCATTAACTTTGTGTCCTAGTCTTGCCTGATGGAAATATTTTGATCAGATGTATATATTTTTATACAACCTGTTCAGAGATGTTATTACTTACATCTAGTGTAGATGGGACCTCAACCTAGGTCTCCTATTCTAGAGGTGAGGACACTACCACTGTGTCACAAGAGCCCCTCTCTCTCAAATCTATTTTTATTCTATATCCAGTTGTGTTCATATATGCTGCTGAATAGTTTTTTCAATTATCAGAAGCCTTCAGGGAAGTTAGTGTCCAGAGCAGTTCAGACTCAAACCTAGGCTTCTTGGCACCATCTTTAATTGTTATAGATATTTCTAATTTGTCTGTTCAGAGATAATACATACTTCCTGAGCAGGTGGGTCATGAACTGGGAGCCCTGGGTCAGAGGCAGGGCCATTGCCACCACTACAGAAGCCTACATTTAAACTTTACATATTTTGCTAATCAACATGTTCAGAGATGCTATGACACCTCTGGACCAGGTTAGACTTGAAATCCAGATCTCCTGACCCAGAGATAGGGACACTACCACTGTGTCACAGGGGCCGATCTCTAATTTTCAGATATTTTCTAGTCAGCCTGCTGAGAGGTGTTATTAAAAACTTCTGGAGCAGGTGGGATTTGAATCCAGGTCTAGAGGCAAGAGCACTGCTCTCTCAAAATAAATAAGACCTTCTCACCCATTCTATCCAAGCCCCTCAATTATATTCTTTTCAGAGCTTCCTTGGTTCCAAGAGATCATCCCCAGCCTATCCAATTTTACCTTATCACTGCATTTTTCTAGTCCTGGCTGCATCCTCATACGTTTTGTTTGTATCTTTTGAGTGCAGTTGTATTTTTTCTATAATGGGGTGCCCCAGAACTGCAGACAATATATAAGTTGCGACCTAACTTCTTAAAAAATTAATTCATGGAATACGGGTGTCACTAGCTGGGCAAACGTCTATTGCCCATCCCTGGTTGCCCTTGAGTGTGTGGTACTGTGCTAACTTTCTAAACCTGGGAAATTCCCTGATTTTGATCAAGTGACCCTGAAAGAATAATAGAAACCCTACAGTGTAGAAGCAGGCCATTCGGCCCATCATGTCCACACGGCCCTGCCGAAGAGCATTCCACCCAGACCTCCCCACCTTCCACCCCATTCGCTTTTGCCACTGTGCCTGTCTCTCTCACATTTCTCTTGTACTCATCCAGCTTGCTTTTTCCACTGGCTCAATGAACAAGAGGTGGCCATTCTGCCCTTCGAGTCTGCACCACAGTTTAATAAGATGTGATCTGATTTTCAGCTCAACTCTATATTCCGGCATTTCCCCAATAATCTTTCTTTCACTTGATGATCGATGAGAGTCGAGTATTGGATGGTGTCTACACGGATTTTAGTAAGGCTTTCAACAGGATCCTTGGTATACTCATCCAGAAGATTAAGGTGCATGGGATCCACTGTGACTTGGCTGTGTGGATTCACCATTGGTTTGCCCATAGAAAGCAGAGAGTAATGGTGGAAAGGTATTTTCAGGCTGGAGGTCAGTGACTAGTGATGTTCCATGAGATCCATATTGGAACCTCTGCTGTTTGTGATATATATTAATGACTTGGATGAAAATGTAGATGGATGGGTCAGTAAGTTTGCAGACGATACAAAGATTGATGGAGTTTGGATAATGTAGAAGGTTATCAAAGGGTATAGCAGGATATAGATCAGTTGCAGAAATAGGCAGAGAAATGACAGATGGAGTGTAATCTTGGGGTTCAAGTCCAAAGCTCCCTTGAAAGTGGCCATGCAAGTAGATAGGGTGGTAAAGGTGGTGTATAGCATGCTTGCCTTTATTGGTTGGGGAATTGAGTACAAGAGTCAGGATGTCATGTTGCAGTATTATAAAACTTTGGTTAGACTGCATTTAGAGTATTGCAATCACTTGTGGTCACCACATTAGATGAAGGATCTGAAGGCTTTGGAGTGAGTGCAGAAGAAGTTTAGCAGGATGTTACCTGAATGAGAGGCTATGAGCCATGCGGAGAGGTTAGAAAAACGCTGCTGTGGTTCTGTTCGCCGAGCTGGAAGTTTTTGTTGCAAACTGTGGATGGGTGCCATGCTTCTGGGAATTCCCTGGCTGTTCTTTGTTTGGCTTGCCCTATAATGGTAGTGTTGTCCCAGTCGAATTCATGTTGCTTGTTGTCTGCGTGTGTGGCTACTAGGGATAGCTGGTCATGTCGTTTTGTGGCTAGTTGATGTTCATGGATGCGGATCGTTAGCTGTCTTCATGTTTGTCCTATATAGTGTTTTGTGCAGTCCTTGCATGGGATTTTGTACACTGCATTAGTTTTGCTCATGCTGGGTATCGGGTCCTTCGTTCTGGTGAGTTGTTGTCTGAGTGTGGCTGTTGGTTTGTGTGCTGTGATAAGTCCTAGTGGTCGCAGTAGTCTGGCTGTCAGTTCAGAGATGTTCTTGATGTATGGTAGTGTGGCTAGTCCTTTGGGTTGCGGCATTTGCTCGTTCCGTTGTCTTTCCCTTAGGCATCTATTGATGAAATTGCGAGGATATCCGTTTTTGGCGAATACTTTGTATAGGTGTTCCTCTTCCTCTTTTTGCAGTTCTGGTGTGCTGCAGTGTGTGGCCCTTTTGAATAGTGTCCTGATGCAACTTCGTTTGTTAGAAAAACTTTGGTTGTTTTCTCTGGAGCAACAAAAGCTGAGGGGAGACTTGAGATGCATAGATGGGGTTAATGGTCAAATCTTTTTCCCAGAGTTGAAATGTTTAATAATAGGGGCATGTATTTAAAGTGAGAGGATGAAAGTTCAAAGGAGATGTGAGGTGCAACGTTTTTTTCCCCCAGAGAGTGGTAGGAGTGGGGAATGCGCTGTAGAGACAGACACAGACACAATATGGGCATGTAAGAGACTTAGATAAGCCCATGAAATGGAGGGATATGGACCAAAGGCAAACAGAAGCAATTAGTTTAATTTGGCATCCTATTTAGCACAACATCATAGGCTGAGGGGCCTGTTCCTGTGCTGTACTATTCTACTTACCTCTGCCTTAAACATTCTGCATCTGCTGCCTTTTTAAGAAGGGAATTCCAAAAGGCGCTCAGCCCTTTGAAATGGTTTCCTCATCTCTGTTTTAAATAGTCGACTCCTTACTTTTAAAGTATGATACTTAATTCTAGATTCTCCCACACGAGGAAACATCCTTTCTTCACCCTTGTATATTTCAATTAAGTCACCTCTGACTCTTCTAAACTCCAGAGAATATTGGCATAGCCTGGGCTCAAAGGCAATTCACTTATTCCAGGTATTAGTCTAGGAAACCTTCTCTGAACTGCTTCCACTGTGTTAGCATCCTTCCCTAAGTATCATGACCAGGCACGTACACAGTACTCCAGATGCAGTCTCACCAATACCCTGAGTAATTGAAGTTCACTACTTTTGTATTCAATTCCACTCGCAATAAATTATCACATTTTATTTGCTTTCTTGATTATTGAACTATACCAACAAACAAACGTAACAAATAGCAGTGTCATGACATTCCCAACTAATACCATTAGAGAATATCATTCTACTGAGTATAAAATGTGAGGATAAAGACTTCCCATCACCCAGGCTTGTATACTGAATGATCACGTATTGTTTTTACTCTCCTAGGCAGACAATTCCATGTTGTCACATTCAAGGAAAAATGAACAGAATAACTGCAAGAAGTTTCAGAAGGTACTGTCTGAGCTCGATGAGATTTTCCAGAATTTGGAGGCACTGTTCATGCTGACACTGGTTCCTTGTGTGCACATTCTGTTGGGTGGAAATATTGTTAACCCAAAGGAAATGTATGAGATTAACATGGAGCGGATTGTCTTTGGCAGCACTGAGGAGAGCTTGAAAACAGTCTCTTGCATCCGAAAACTTTTCCACACACTGTTTGTCAAGGACATCTTCAATGAATTGAAATCCATTCCTCTGATGAACACTGTGCTACTTGTCCAAGGTCACAGAGATTGTGGAGTTCAGTGGTTCCGACCCAAACTTAACTACAGAATTCCAAACCGCACCAGGAAGCTGGTTATTAACCTCACATGTGATACTGTGAACTTTACATCAACTCAGCAGACAAGACGTTATAACCATGATGACTATATCTGGTTTCAAGCACCTATAACAATCAAGGGATTTCATTAATTACCATAAAAATCTTTTCAATAATAGGTGTATCTTTCTGCAACATATAGGTGATGCTTTTTAAATTATAATAGGCTTTTTGAAGTTTTGCCCTTATGTCAAGTTAGAGGAAGAATAGTACTGTAAGTTTATCTCAATTGGACCTCTCTGGGTGACCCTTCCCATTGGAAGAAGATATTAATCATGCTAAATATTAGAGGTAAGAATCTAGTAACACATCAAACTGCTAAGTTGAATCAGAAAATGAGGTAATTGGTTTTAAGTGGTAGATATAACTAACTAAGTTGTATTGTTCAATAAAGGTAAAGTTGTCCAAGTCTTATTGGATGAAAGAGCTGCTTTCTCATTACAGAGAGATGACTGATGGTGGTTTAACCTGAAGGTTACCATTGCTTCGAGCAAGGGGAGAGGTTGAGAAGGGGAGTCCTTTATGGTAACCTTTGCTGATGCAGGAATTGAGCCCATACTGTTCCTATCACTCTGCATTGCCAACCAGCCATCCAGCAAACTGAGCTAACATTGGCAATTATGGAACTGATTGATAAACAGAAGGGGTCAGAATATCTGATTTGTTTGTTTTTTGCATTCTTGAGCTAAAGTTGGGAATAAGCTTGAGTTTCTATTCTTGAAAGTGATCCAGTGAAAAGGATTAGGCTCTGCTTTGAACCATTGCACACTTGACCTGTCCAGGTTGGTGCAGCGTGAGGGTATTTGATCAAGGTCCACAATAGTAACTGAGTCTCTAGAAGATAGGTGGAGTAGGCCATGTGAACTATCCAACCCCTTCCACCATTTAATAAGACCTTGACTAAACAGTTTTACAACTCCTGATTCCTTCTTATCTCCAAATTTCTTGATTCAATTATGCTGTTGAGGCCATCAGTTTTTGTTTTCCCATGTTTGGTTGGAGTGGAGAGTTACAATTGAGAATTAAACTTCAGTTTGCATTGTTTTTAAAAAAAGGAAAGAACAAAAGACTGTTTTCTATTGGAAATTGGCCTGGAAAAATATGCAGATTAAGTACTGCTTTGAGAACACTTATAGACGAACTCGCACCAAGATGTTATGCTTCGGGACCGGCAGCGAGTTGAATGTTGAATTGGTCAATCGAGGGAGAACTGGTGTTGGGCAGCTAACTGCTCGGGAGGTTGAAAAAGAAAGAGAAAGCAAAGAGTGGTTTTTAAAAAAAGGAAAGAACAAAAGACTGTTTTCTATTGGAAATTGGCCTGGAAAAATATGCAGATTAAGTACTGCTTTGAGAACACTATAGACGAACTCGCACCAAGATGTTATGCTTCGGGACCGGCAGCGAGTTGAATATTGAATTGGTCAATCGAGGGAGAACTGGTGTTGGGCAGCTCACTGCTCGGGAGGTTGAAAAAGAAAGAGAAAGCAAAGAGTGAATTGACTGTGACCGGCCAGGAAGGAGGCAGATTTGCTTTAGAAGCTGCTGCACTGGTTTTGTTCTGTCTAGTCATTCTCCAGCTATCAACTTACTGAAAGCTCTGAGAAAAGAATCCCAGTTGTAAGAAATAAGTCTCCAGTGATCTGCAGAAGCTATTTACATTAATCAGTAACTTTGGAATTCAAGCAAGGCATACAGTCTGACGTGCCTGCAATGCAACTCATCAAAGGATTTCATGAGGTCTAGAGTCATTGTTGAAACAGTTATTGAACTGGGAAATTCATAATTTTTTTAATTTATCCCTATTCATTTGTTCTAGTAGTTACATTATTAATACATTGTTAATTTTTGTTTGTTATAAATATGTCCAAGATTTGTTATTTGTAAAGTCTGGTTAGGAACAATTGAGTAATTTTGAGAATTATTGAATCTTTTAGGATCACTGTGTTGCAAATCCAGTGATGATAATTTGGTTTGGCTTGTTATCTGTGTCATAACTGCTTTTAAAAAAAATTATTGGCCTTGGACTTTGATATGCTCAGCACTGCCCTCTGGGTAGAGAATTCCAAAGATTCAACTTTGATTGTTACTTCAAAAAATATTAAAAACAAAGTAATGTGTGCGTGAAAAATCAATGTAAAGAATGATCTAACATTTTATATCAGTTTTTCCAAACATGGTGCTCACAATCAATGTATTTTGAATGAATTTTAAAACATAGATAATAAACTTGTATACACCAAGCTTCCTGTGTGAATTCATTATGTTGTTATTGTTTGTGACTGTTTAGTTCTTTCATGGGATGTGGTTGACAGGAACTGCATTTGTTGTCCACCTCTATTTGCACATGAATTGAATGGTTTAGCATGGTCCATTAAAAGAGTCAACCACATTACTGTGGGTCTGGAATCACATGTAGACAAGACCAGATAAGGGGAGCAAATTTCCTTCCCTAAAAGACATCGCTGAACAAGATGATTTTTATCACTGACCACATTGATTTCTGATTGGCTTCAAATTTGAAGCCAATCATATGAGACCTGACAAAGTAATTTAAGGAGCAGCTCCAAGAGTGAGAAGCCTTTTGTGCTGGAGCAAGATTAATCGTTATGGACTGGGGCAGGTGCCAGCATATTTTTTTCCCCACAGGAGACAAGAGGAATCAAGTTTAAGTAATAGGGCATGAAAGATGAAGGCTGATGCTGCAGCAAAAGCAAAATATCCAAATTGCATAATACCTGGATACCTGACATTCATGACAAAACAAGTAGAATTAGTGCAGAGAGAGACTATTCAACCCATTAAGTCTGCACTGACCCACTGAAGAGCATCCCACCCAGACCCTGTGTCCCACCCTATCTCTGTTTACTGTGACTAATCCACCAATCTTGCACATTCCTAGACACTATTTTTCCAAGGCAATTGGGATGGACAAGAAATGTTTGCTCAGCAACTGATGGAGGTTGTGAACCCCAAAAAGTAAAATGCTCTGTTTTACTGGCTTATCCTAGTGCTTAGAGGCAATGGGAATTCGAGAGTTAGAGGTCCCTTATTGCAATGATTTTTCTATGTATTTGACTGTATGCCTGTCTAGTGGCAGGCAGAGACCAGAGATCACAGCAGGAGTCTGGCTGCCCCTGAACAGCCACAAGCCATGTGTGTGTATTTTGTTCCCATGCCCGAGCAAAGATACTATCTTTTTGAATAGGACTGTCAGCCCTGATCAGACATCCCATTAACTACCTCCTGGTTCCATTCATATACTTCCTTGCCAGTTAACAAGAGTATGTGAAGACTAACCACACTACTGATACTAAAACCTAATATCTACCCACTTATCAATTAGCATGAGATTAAGAACAGTAGTCACAAGTTTCTGTGAACAGTTTGATAGTATTACAGGAAGGCAGCCATCTCCAGCTATTGTGAGAGTCAAAAATATGTTAACGAGATTTGTATTCTGCCCTGGGATCTCAGAATCCTTTGTATCAATTATACTGTAACAAGATTAAAAAATGCTATTTACTTGTAATGTTCAGAGATTTATCTAACAAAACTGCCAGACTCCCTTAGTGGCAGTCTGGATCTCTCCTGCGGTTTCAGAAATAGTGTCTGGGATCTCAAGCTGGTGGCATCCAAAATTAACACGACAAATGTCCATATGTTATGAATTTGTCATGAGCACTGAAGTTAATATTCCACATTAATTTTCCCAATTTTTTCTCAAGCTAATTGTTTTAAGTTTTTTTTAACCCATTGATTGTCTATTATGGTGGGCGGCATGGTAGCACAGTGGTTAGCACTGCTGCTTCACAGCGCCAGAGACTTCAATTCCTGCCTCAGGCGACTGATTGTGTGGAGTTTGCACATTCTCCCTGTGTCTGCGTGGGTTTGCTCCAGTTTCCTCCCACAGTCCAAAAATGTGCAGGTTAGGTGAATTGGCTATGCTAAATTGCTCGTAGTATTAGGTGAAGCGGTAAATGTAGGGGAATGGGTCTGGTGGGTTGCGCTTCAGCGGGTCAGTGTAGACTTGTTGGGCCGAAGGGCCTGTTTCCACACTAAGTAATCTAATCTAATCTATTCTTACCTTACAAAATACGGATTTTAATAAGTCTGCCATTTCATTGTTTCCTCGTATTAATTCACCACCGTCATCTGAGAACTAATGCTCACTTAAATGGTTCTTCCTATATCTGCAGGAGCACTTGATGTCAGAGACAAAATCAGAAATTTCAAGAAAAACTCAGCTGGTCTGGCAACGTCTTTGGAGATAAAGCAGAGTTGACATCTTGAGTTCAGTGACCCTTCTTCAGAACTTGATGTCTGTTTCATATTTCTTATGAAACATATTTTTGCCCTCTTGCTCTTATTTTCACATTTTCTGATTGTCTAAAACCACTATTTACAGCATTGTAAAGTTTTCTTTGTTTGATGCTGCCCTAATCTTATTAGTTATTTAGCAATGAAACACCAATTTTTTTGAGTTGGATCTGAAATGACGGCCATTGCTTAACTGCTGACAATGTTTAATTGATTTTCCATCCATGTAGCCAAATCTGTCCTTATACCTTTGCTTTTAGAGTCATAGAATGTTGTTGTGGTTCTGTTCGCCGAGCTGGAAGTTTTTGTTGCAAACGTTTCTTCCCCTGCCTAGGTGACATCCTCAGTGCTTGGGAGCCTCCTGTGAAGCGCTTCTGTGGTGTTTCCTCCGGCATTTATAGTGGCCTGTCCCTGCCGCTTCCGGTTGTCAGTTTCAGCTGTCCGCTGTAGTGGCCGGTATATTGGGTCCAGGTCGATGTATTTGTTGATGGAGTTTGTGGATAAGTGCCATGCTTCTAGGAATTCCCTGGCTGTTCTTGGTTTGCCTGAAGAAGGGCCTGTGCCCGAAACGTCGAATCTCCTGTTCCCTGCATGCTGCCTGACCTGCTGTGCTGTTCCAGCAATAAAGTTTCAACTTTGATCTCCAGCATCTGCAGACCTCACTTTCTCCTTTGTTTGCCTTGCCCTATAATGGTAGTGTTGTCCCAGTCGAATTCATGTTGCTTGTCGTCTGCGTGTGTGGCTACTAAGGATAGCTGGTCGTGGCGTTTCGTGGCTGGTTGATGTTCATGGATGCGGATCGTTAGCTTTCTTCCTGTTTGTCCTATATTGTGTTTTGTGCAGTCCTTGCATGGCATTTTGTACACTACATTAGTTTTGCTCATGCTGGGTATCGGGTCCTTCGTTCTGGTGAGTTGTTGTCTGAGGGTGGCTGTTGGTTTGTGTGCTGTGATAAGTCCTAGTGGTCGCAGTATTCTGGCTGTCATTTCAGAGATGTTCTTGATGTATGGTAGTGTGACTAGTCCATTGGGTTGCGGCATGTCCTCGTTCCGTTGTCTTTCTCTTAGGCATCAGTCTTCTAAACTCAAGGGTATACAAGCCCAGTCGCTCCAATCTTTCAATTTAAGATAGTCCCGTCATTCCAGGAACTGACCTCGTGAACCTATGCTGCACTCCCTCAATAACCAGAATGTCTTTCCTCAAATTTGGAGACCAGAACTGCACACAGTACTCCAGATGCGGTCTCACCAGGGCCCTGTACAGCTGCAGAAGAACCTCTTTGCTTCTATACTCAATCTCTCTTGTTATGAAGGCCAGCATGCTATTAGCCTTCTTCACTCCCTGCTGTACCTGCATGCTGGCCTTCATTGACTGGTGTACAAGAACACCCAGATCTCTTTGTACTGCCCCTTTATCTAACTTGACTCCATTTAGGTAGTAATCTGCCTTCCTGTTCTTGCCACCAAAGTGGATAACCATACATTTATCCACATTAAACTGCATCTGCCATGCATCTGTCCACTCACCTAACCTGTCCAGGTCACCCTGTAATCTCCTAACATCCTCCTCACATTTCACCCTGCCAACCTTCATCAACAAATTTGCTAATGTTACTATTAATACCATCTTCTATATCATTAATATATATTGTAAAAAGCTGCGGTCCCAGTACTGATCCCTGTGGTACCCTACTGGTCACCGCCTGCTATTCCGAAAGGGAGCTGTTTATCACTACTCTTTGTTTCCTGTCAGCCAACCCATTTTCAATCCAAGTCAGTACTTTGCCCCCAATACCATGCGCCCTAATTTTGCTCACTAACCTCCCTATGTGGGATTTTATCAAAGGCTTTCTGAAAGTCCAGGGACACTACATCCCCTGGATCTCCCTTGTCCATCTTCAGAGTTACATCCTCAAAAAATTCCAGATTAGTCAAGCATGATTTCCCCTTCATAAATCCATGCTGATTCTGAGCTATCCTGTTACTGCTATCCAGATGTGTCATAATTTCATCCTTTATAATTGACTCCAGCATCTTTCCCTCCACTGAGGTCAGACTAACTGGTCTATAATTTCCTGCTTTCTCTCTCGCTCCTTTCTTAAAAAGTTGTACAACATTAGCCACCCTCCAATCCACAGGAACTGATCCCGAATCTATCGAACTCTGGAAAATAATCACCAACGCATCCATGATTTCTGGAGCCACCTCCTTCAGTACCCTGGGATGTAGTCCATCAGGCCCTGGGGACTTATCAGCCTTCAGACCTAACAGTCTCTCCAACACCAATTCCTGGCAAATATAAATTCCCTTCAGTTCAGGTCTTCAGCCACTGTTGCCTCTGGGAGATTGCTTGTGTCTTCCCCAGTGAACACAGATCTGAAGTACCAATTCAACTCTTCTGCCATTTCTTTGTTCCCTGTAATGTATTCCCCTGTTTCTGTCTTCAAGGGCCCAATTTTAGTCTTAACCAATTTTTTCCCTTTCACATACCTAAAAAAGCTTTCACTATCCTCCTTCATGTTTTTGGCCAGTTTACCTTTGTCCCTCATTTTTTCTCTGCGTATTTCCTTCTTAGTAATCCTCTGTTGTTCTTTAAAAGCTTCCCAGTCCTCCCGTTTTCCCACTCATCTTTGCTATGTTATACTTTTTCTCTTTTAACTTTATATGTTTCTTAACTTCCCTTGTCAGCCACGGCCACCCCTGCATCCTCATAGGATCTTTCTTCCTTTTTGGAATGAGCTGATCCTGCATCTTCTGCATTATACCCAGAAATATCTGCCATTG
>NC_057712.1:131529133-131557717 GCF_004010195.1 Chiloscyllium plagiosum
TTTTTCTCTGCGTATTTCCTTCTTAGTAATCCTCTGTTGTTCTTTAAAAGCTTCCCAGTCCTCAGTTTTCCCACTCATCTTTGCTACGTTATACTTTTTCTCTTTTGACTCGTCAGCCATGGCCACCCCTGCCTCCTCATAGGATCTTCCTTTTTGGAATGAACTGATCCTGCATCTTCTGCATTATACACAGAAATATCCACCATTGTTCCTCCACTGTCATCTCTGCTAAGGTATTGCACCATTGAACTTTGGCCAGCTCCTTCCTCATAGCTCCATAGTTCCCTTTATTCAACTGAAATATTGTCACTGCCGATTGTACCCTCTCCCTTTCAGGTTGCAGATTGAAGCTTATTGTATTATGGTCACTACTTCCCGATGGCTCCTTCACTTGGACGTCCCTGACCAATTCTGGTTCGTGGCACAATACCAGATCTAGAATTGCCTTCTCCCTGGTAGGCTCCAGCACCAGCTGTTCTAAGAATCCATCTCGGAGGCACTCCACAAAGTCTCTTTCTTGAGGTCCAATACCATTCTGATTCTCCCAGTCTACCTGCAAGTTGAAATCCCCCGTAACAACTGTCGTAACATCTTTGCAACAGGCCAATTTCAGCTCCTTATTCAACTTCCACCCTATATCCATACTACTGTTTGGGGGCTTGTAGATAACTCCCAAGAGGGTCTTTCTACCCTTAGAATTTCTCAGCTCTATCCATACTGACTCTACATCCCCTGATTCTAGGTCCCCTCGCAGAAGAGACTGAATATCATCCCTTACCAACAGGGCCACCCCACCCCCTCTGCCCGTCAGTCTGTCCTTACAATAGCACGTATGGCCTTGAATATTCATTTCCCAGGCCCTGTCCACTTGAAGCCACGTCTCAGTTATCCCCACAATATCGTAGATGCCAATTTCCAAAAGAGCCTCAAGCTCATCCATCTTATTTCTAATACTTTGGGAATTCATATATAGTATTTTTAATTTGTTACTGCCCACACCCTTCCTATCAACCCCTATTTCATTCAACCTTACGGCATGATCCCCTTTTGAGTTTTCTGCTTCATTAATACCGTTGACTTTCTTGACTTCCCTTGTTCTAACTTTCCCTTCAATTTCCTTCTTAAACTTCCAGTTTGTCCCTTCCCCCCCCTGCTATTTAGTTTAAACGCAGCTGTGTTGTAGTAACAAACCTGCCTGCCAGAATGCTGGTCCCCAACCTATTAAGGTGCAACTGTCTCTTTTGTATAATTTATGCTTACCACAAAACATACCCCAGTGATCCAAGAATTTAAATCCTTGTTTCCTGCACCAGTTCCCCAACCACAAGTTCAAATCCATTATCTCCCTGTTCCTGGCCTCGTGGACTGGCAGTGTCATCTGTCTCTACGGTTTCCAAAAGATTCAACTTGTTCCTGACAAGTACTTCCCCTGCGGTCTCTTGCACCTGTCTCCTCTCTGCCTTCCTCATTGTCTTCTCTCTTCTGCTCTCTTCTGGTATGGAATTCAGGGCATTCCTCGACTTTAATTCAGTTTCGGCTATCCATCCTTTGAGAAAGTGCTAAAGCTTATGCTAGAGGGTTAGTTATTTTCTACTCTGCCACACGGGGAATTTTCTTTATTTGGGGATGTTCATTACTTCAGTTTTCGATTGGCTGTTTAAAGCTAACTTTGTTCCTTTATTTGACAAAATCAAACAAGATATTCGAAGATGGGAGGCGCTTCCAGTTCCTTGTTAGGTTGGATAGCTGTCATTAAAATGTATATTCTCCCCCGCCTACTGTACCCAATGCGAGTGCTCCCCTTGATTTTTCACTAGGAAAATATTCATGAGACTGAACAGCTGGTTTAGCTCTTTTACCTGGCATTGCAAGCGGACTCCAATTAAGTTAGCTAAATTGCAATTGCCTCACAGAGTCATAGAGTCATTGCTGTGCAGCATGGAAACAGACCCTTCGGTCCAACCCGTCCATGACGACCAGATATCTCAACCCAATCTAATCCCACCTGCCAGCACCCGACCCATATCCCTCCAAACCCTTTCTATTCATATACCCATCCAAATGCCTCTTTAATGTTGCAATTGTACCAGCCTCCACCACTTCCTCTGGCAGCTCATTCCATACATGTACTACCCTCTGTGTGAAAAAGTTGCCCCTTAGGTCTCTTTTATATCTTTTCCCCTCACCTTAAACTCTAGTTCTGTACTCCCTGACCCCAGGGAAAAGACTTTGCCTATTTACCCTATCCATGCCCCTCATAATTTTGTAAACCTCTATAATGTCACCCCTCAGCCTTCGACGCTCCAGGGAAAACAGCCCCAGCCTGTCCCTATAGCTCAAATCCTCCAACCCTGGCAACATTCTTGTAAATCTTTTCTGAACGCTTTCAAGTTTCACAACATCTTTCCGATAGGAAGGAGACCAGAATTGCATGCAATATTCCAACAGTGGCCTAACCAATGTCCTGTACAACCTCAACATGACCTCCAACTCCTATACTCAATACTCTGACCAATAAAGGAAAGCATACCAAACGCCTTCTTCACTATCCTATCTACCTGCGACTCCACTTTCAAGGAGCTATGAACCTGCACTCCAAGGTCTCTTTGTTCAGCAACACTCCCTGCCATTAAGTGTATAAGTCCTGCTAAGATTTGCTTTCCCAAAATGCAGCACCTTGCATTTATCTGAATTCAACTCCATCAGCCACTTCTCAGCCCATTGGCCCATCTGGTCCAGATCCTGTTGTAATCTGAGGTAACCCTCTTCATTGTCCACTATACCTCCAATTTTGGTGTCATCTGCAAACTTACTAACTGTACCTCTTATACTCGCATCCAAATCATTTATGTAAATGACAAAAAGTAGAGGACCCATCACCGATCCTTGTGGCACTCCACTGGTCACAGGCCTCCAGTCTGAAAAACAACCCTCCACCACCACCCTCTGTCTTCTACCTTTGAGCCAGTTCTGTATCCAAATGGCTAGTTCCCCCTGTATTCCATTAGATCTAACATTGCTAATCAGTCTCCCATGGGGAACCTTCTCCCCCCACAGACTGGGGGAAATGGATCTCCCGGACATTAAAAACTATCGACTAAGCTAGCTTTTATCTTATGTGAGTGACCGGGCTTGAGGGGACCCCCTTTCAATATGGTTAGATATTGAAACCTGTCAGGCAAGGTGCCCCCTGAATAGTTGACTGTTCTTGGACAAAATGAGGACAGTTAGGAAATATTGCCAAAACCCAATAGTTATCAATACTGTTAAACCATGGAGGGCAATGTGGTGGAATGAAGGCAATATTGCCAAAACATCTTTTTTTACACCTATAGTTGGTATGCCAGGTTTTCAACCAGGGATGATGGATTTGGGGTTTAATCTCTGGGCAGCTTGGGGTGTGTCTTGCATGGGTGATTTACTTGAGGAGAGCACAACGATGTCTTTTGACCAGTTAGCTCGGAAATACGAGCTACCTAATAGGGACCTCTTTCGTTTTTGTCAAATTAGGGATTTCATTCAAAAAAGGACTACACATTTAACTGATCCCTACAGATCCAACACAGAGAAGAGGGTGCTAAGAACACACTTTCTGTAAGCACTCTGTCTCTCCTGGTGGTGGGAGAGTAGGGTGGCCCCTCAGACAAGACCAAACGGCTTTGCAGGATGTGGGAGAGAGTGTTAGATTTTGAGATCTCCTCAGAGACATGGGAAGATGACACCGGTGACAAGCGGTGTCCCGCAGGGTTCAGTGTTGGAGCCGCAGCTGTTCACATTATATATTAATGATCTGGATGAAGGGACTGGGGGCATTCTAGTGAAGTTTGCCGACGATACAAAGTTAGGTGGACAGGCAGGTAGTACTGAGGAAGTGGGGAGGCTGCAGAAGGATCCAGACAGTTTGGAGGAGTGGTCCAGGAAATGGTTGATGGAATTCAATGTGAGCAAATGCGAGGTCTTGCACTTTGGGAAAAAGAATAGAAGCATGGATTACTTTCTAAACGGTGAGAAAATTCGTAAAGCCAAAGTACAGAGGGATCTGGGAGTGGTTCTGCTGACTCTGAGGGAGCTGGATCAGTGTCAAGAACTTTCGGCATTGAAATAAAGGGAGACTTGGTGACGGGAAAAAAAGGAAAATGATTCTTATGTGGGATATGGGCATGACTGTTGATGGCAGCATTTGTTACCCAACTCTTGGAGAGGGTGGACGCTAGGAAATTGTTTCTGTTAGGCGAGGAGACTAGGACCCGTGGACACAGCCTTAGAATTAGAGGGGGTAAATTCAGAACAGAAATGCGGAGACATTTCTTCAGCCAGAGAGTGGTGGGCCTGTGGAATTCATTGCCACAGAGCGCAGTGGAGGCTGGGACGCTAAATGTCTTCAAGGCAGAAATTGATAAATTCTTGATGTCACAAGGAATTAAGGGCTACGGGGAGAATGCGGGTAAGTGGAGTTGAAATGCCCATCAGCCATGATTGAATGGCGGAGTGGACTTGATGGGCCGAATGGCCTTACTTCAGCTCCTATGTCTTATGGTCTTAAGGTCTAAGATATTTAGGAAAATGCAAGAAAGATCTCGATTTGCGTTGGGACCCATGCTTTACAGTGGAAGATTCTCTACAGGGCCCACTTGGCTCCAGATAATTTATCAAAATTTAAACCAGGAGTATCTTCAAGGTGTCCCAAGTGCAAAGCAAGTATGGGCACTCTTTCTCATCGTCTCTAGTCCTGTTGCAGACCCCGGACATACTGGAGCACTGTGGCAGGTGCAATAGAGAGGATCTTGGGGGCAAGGGTGGAGATGGACCCAGTTTCTCTACTTCTAGGCCTGCGCAGTGTATTCCCTATAGATGCACTTTCTAACATCCCTACTTTTTGCATCAGAAAGAAAATTCTGTTAGGTTGGGTGTCTGAAAATCCTCCGGATTTGTCAGGCTGGTATAAGATAATTATGGAGAATATCCCTTTGGATTTTCTTACAAATATGGTGCTCCGTAAAACTGAGAATTTTTATAAGACATGGCAGCCCTTTTTGGATTACCAGACACAGATCTGTCTGCCACACGAATAACAGCTCTTATTCAGCCTTAACGATTGTGTTTTACGAGTCTAATACCCAGAGATGAGGAAGTGTGAAAGTATGAAAGTGTAAATTAATGCTCTTGATGGTTGAGAGCTAGTGTTTTGTCTCACTGATTGACAACATTGCTAGTCGTATTGTCATTATTATTATTATTATTTTTATTATTCGTTAGTGATTAGTTATTTATTTATATATTTAGTTTGTTTTTTAATATATCGATTTGTACATGAGGTCAGTTTTTTTGTTCTTTCTTTGTATTGTTTTGAATTGTATTATTTTGTATTTGTTATAATATCAAAAAATCTATTTTTCAGTAAAAATATATTTTAAGAAAAGATAGATTACATCACAATATATAATGTTCCAATATAAAGGTACTTACCTGAACGTCAGTGGTAGCACCAGTATTAATGATGGTAGTTTGCTGTATGTAGTCAATAAAAACAGAACCCAGACTATGTGCAAGTCTGAGACCTTAAAAAAAAGGAACTGGGGAGAGTACAGTTCCCCTTAGGGTCAAGTATATAGGAACAACAACCCCAGAGAACCCTGGATGTCTAAGAATATTCAGTACTGGATAAAAAAAAGAGGCGTAGAATAGATAGCAAATCAATATGGGCCTAGGGGCGGCATAGTGGCTCAGTGGTTAGCACTGCTGCCTCACAGCACCAGGGACCTGGGTTCAACTGTCTGAGTGGAGTTTGCATATTCTCCCCATGTCTGCGTGGGTTTCCTCCGGGTTTTCCGATTTCCTCCCACAGTCCAAATATGTGCAGGTTAGGTGAATTGGCCATGCTAAAGTGTTCATAGTTTTTGGTGCATTAGTCAAGGGTAAATGTAGGGGAATGGGTCTGGGTGGGTTGCTCTTCGGAGGGTCGGAGTGGACTTGTTGGGCCAAAGGGCCTGTTTCCACACTGTAGGGAATCTAATCTAGTGAAGTGAAGAATGTAATTAGTAGAGCATAGAGCAGCATGAAAAAATGCTGGAGAGTAAGATTAGGGAGAATCCCAAGATATTCTCCAGGGAAAGAGTAGGGATCAAGGGGCAATCTGTGTGGGAAGCCAGAGGACATTGGTAAAATGTTTTTCACATTTGTCTTAACTCAGAAGGAGGAGGATGTAGATCCAGATTTTTGGAAAAGGGACTGAGAGGTTCTTGAGCAGATGGTAAAGGAGTGAAGAGATTTTGGTGGGCTTCAAAATGGATAAATACCCAGATTGGAATGAGTTAGGCTCCAGGCTGCAGAGCGAGATGAGGGAGAAATTGCAGGAACTCTGATCCAATATTTTAATTTCTCTCTGGCCAAAGGGGTGGTGCCAGAGGACTGGAGGACAGCGATTTTGATCCACTTTCCAAGAATGGGAATAACTTTGACTATGACTAACCAGCAAAATACGGACCTGAACTTCAAGACTGTCAGAGGGAAAAGGTGTGTGTAGTAAGGAAAAAATGCTGGGGAAGCTTAAAGGACTGAAAATGGATAAACCACTGGGACCAGATGGATTACATCCCAGAGATCTGTTGGAAATTGTGGAGGCATTGGTAGGGATCTTTCAGGAATAACTGGAGTTAGGCCGGGTCCCATGGATGGAAAATGGCTAATATAACAGCCCTCTTTAAGAAGGGAGTGAGGCAGAAGATAGGAAATTATAAGCCAGTTAGCCTGACATCAATTGATGGTAAGATTTTAGAATCCATTATTAAAGATGAGATTGAAGAGTACTTAGAAGTGCATGGTAAAATAGGGATGAGTCAGCATTGCTTTGCCAAAGGGTTATCATGCCTGATAAATCTATTAGAATTCTTTGAGGAGGGAATGAGCAAGTTAGATAGAGGAGAGCCAGTCAACATGATCTATTTCGATTTCTAGAAGACCTTTGACAAGGTGCTGCCCCGGAGGCTGCTAAATAATATAAAATTCACCTGCTGCCATCAAGGATCTAGGGACATAATAACCAAAATTCCTGTGTTCATCCCTTTGTATGTCCTGCATCCTGCTACTCAACGTAAAAATGTGGCATTTCTAACTTTTCAGAATTAAATTCCATTTGCCACTGTTCAGCTTATTTATGTCCTCTTGCAGTCTATTTACCATGCCACCAATTTTTGTGCTATCTGTGAACTTTCTGACTGTGCTCTCCCATGAATGTACACTGCAGACAATGAGGTACCCAGCACCAAACACTGTGGTATGACTTCCAGTCAAAAAAGAAACGCTCTTTGATCATCACCCTCTGCTTTCTCCCACTAAGCAAATTCTGCCAAGTTAACCTGGACTTTGTGGCAAATTCAGCTGGCAACTCTGTAATAAAACAGAAAATACTGAAGAAACTCGGGTCAGGTAGCATCTATGAAGAGAGAAACAGATAACAATGAAGTCCAATATGACTCTTCAGAGCTGCAGAAGTCTGTATTCACTGCTGTCAACGGGTGTAAGAACCTCAGAAAATATTTCCTCATCTCTTTCTTAAGAATCATAGAAAGTTTACCAAACAGCAAAAGGCTACTTGCCACATTGTGGATGTGCGAACTGAAAATAAGCAATCAGGCTAATCTGATTTTCCAACATTGAACTGAAGCCTTCCAGGTTACCAGCATAGTGACAATTTTAAATAGTCAAGGGTGTCTGTGGCCAGAGAGTTCTAGAGTTAAGTTTTTAAAAAATCTCTCCTCTAATTTTTTTTAAATATCCAGAAGTACTCTCCAGAAGATAAGAAAGTGGAGTAGGCCATGTGAACTATCCACCCCTTCCACCATTTAATAAGACCTTGACTAAACAACTTTGCAACTCCAGATCAGCATGTCTTTGTCAGAAGGAGCTCATGCCTAACAAATCTGTTGAACTTTTTGAGAAGGTGACCTGGTGTGTAGGTGAGGGTAGTGCTGTTGATATGGATTTCAACGAGGCCTTTGGCAAGGTCCCACACGGGAAACTGATAAAGAAGGTAAAAGCTCATGAGATCCAGAGTAACTTGGAAAACTGGATTCAAAATTGGCTTAGCGACAAGAACCAGAGGGTGGTAGTAAAAAATAACAAATTCTAGAGATCACAGTGCATCAATCAGGATCCATGGAGAGAGAGCAAGCTAGCATTTTGTGTCCAGGTAATACTTCATCAGACCTGAAGTGGTGTGGAGGGTTCAGCATTTACACTATAGTTTGGGGGGTGCTGTTTGATGGTGGTGGGGTGTAGAGTGCTGGTGGACAAAGTATGTTGATAGTTCAGATTAAGTGATCAGAATATGAGAATGGTAGAACAACAGTGTTTCTAACTGCAAGCCTTGAAAGAGAAGACACATCCTCTGGGGTGGGTTGGGGGGTGGGGGAAAGGACCTGGTGACAGTGAGTATAACAAATAAAGTTAAAAAGGAAGAAATAGGAGTTGGTTCACAGTTTGAAGGTGTTGAATTTAATATTAAGTCCAGAAGGCTGTAAAGTGCTAGTCTGAAGATGAGATGCTGTTCCTTCGGTTTGTGCTGTGATTCACTGGAACATTGCAGCATGCTGAGGACAGACAGGTGGGCAGGATGCTGTGTTAAAATGATCGGCTACAGGAAGGTGGTTGAAGGCTGTTTGTGCAACTGGCATCCAGTGGAATACCATAAGGATTAATGCTGGGTCCCTTATTGTTCTTGATATATATAAACAATGAGAATGTTGGAGGATTGAAAATAAGTTTGTGGATAACATGAAGATTGGCCATAGGACATAATATAGAACATTAAAACACAGTACAGGCCCTTTGGCCTTTGAAGTTGCGCCAACCTGTGAAACCAATTTAAAGCCCATCTAACCTACACTATTCCATTTTCATCCAAATGTTTATCTAATCATCATTTAAATGCCCTTAAAGTTGGCGAGTCTACTACTGTTGCAGGGAGGGCATTCCACACCTCTACTACTCTCTGAGTAAAAAAACTATCTCTGATATCTGTTCTGTATCTATCACCCTTCAATTTAAAGCCATGTCCCCTCGTCCTAGCCATCACCATCTGAGGAAAAAGGCTCTCACTGTCCACCTTATCTAATCCTCTGATTATCTTATATGTATCAATTAAATCACCTCTCGATCTTCTCTTTAATGAAAAAAGCCTCAATTTCCTCAACCTTCCCTCAGAAGACATTCCCTCCATACCAGGCAACATGCTAGTAAATCTCCTCTGAACCTTTTCCAAAGCTTCTACATCCTTCTTATAATGCGGTGACCAGAACTGTTTGCAATACTCCAAGTGCGGCCGCTCCAGAGTTTTGTACAGCTGCAACATGACTTCATGGTTCCGAATTTCAATCCCGCTACCAATAAAAGCGAACACACCGTATGCCTTCTTAACAACCTTATCAAACTGGGTGGCAATTTTCAGGGATCTATGTACATGGATACCGAGATCCCTCTGCTCATCAACACTGCCAAGAATCTTATCATGAGCCAAGTACTCTTTATTCCTGTTGCTCCTTCCAAAGTGAATCACTTCACACTTTTCCACATTAAACTCCATTTGCCACCTCTCAGCCCAGCTCTGCAGCTTATCTATATCCCTCTGGATTCTGCAACATCCTTCGGCACTATCCACAACTCCACCAACCTTAGTGTCATCTGCAAATTTACTTAGCCATCCTTCTTCGCTCTCATCCAGGTAATTTATAAAAATGACAAACAGCAGTGCCCTAAAACAGATTCTTGTGGTATATCACTAGTAACTGAACTCCAAGATGAACATTTCTCATCAACTACCATCTTCTGTCTTCTTTCAGCTAGTCAATTTCTGATCCAAATCACTAAATCATTCTCAATCCCATGCCTCTGTATTTTCTGCAATACTTCTGCAAATCTTCCATGGGTAACCTTACTGAAATCCATGTACACCACATCAACCGCTTTACCCTCATCCAACTGTTTGGTAACTTTGTCAAAGAACTCAATAAGGTTTGTGAGGCACGACCTACCCTTCATAAAACCGTGTTGACTATCCCTAATCAATTTATTCCTTTATAGATGATTATAAGTCTTCTTACAATCTTCTCCAACACTTTAACCACAACCGAAGTAAGGCTCACTGGTCTATAATTACCAGGGCTATTTCTAATCCCCTTCTTGAACAGATGGCCAGGTGGTTGACAGTGAGGAAGAAGGTCCTAGGTTACAGAAGAATATAAATGGATTGGTCAGGTGAGTGGCAGATAGTACCTAATCCTGATAATTGACAGGATGCACTTTGGAAGAAGCAACAAGGCAATGGATTACTCAATGAATAGCAGGACACTAAGAAATTCAGAGGAACACAGAGATTTTAGAGTGTTGGTCCACAAATCCCTGAAGGTGATATGACAGGTTCATAAGGTGAAGATCGTGTTACATTGGAGGCTACGCTGGAGCTGTATAGAACTTCTATTTGGCCATAGCTGGAGTACTGTGTACAGTTCTGATCATGATAGGAAGAACATGATTGCATTGAAGGGGATGTAGAGAAGATTCACCAGAATGTTACCTTGAATTGAGTGCTGTAGCTATGAAGAGAGGCTGGTAAAACTCATGTTTTCCTTGGAGCAGAGAAGTTTGAGGGGAGACCTGAAAGAGGTGCTTCAGATTACAAGGGGCATGGAAGGTGGATAAGCCACCCCCTTTTACCTGCAGCTCCCCTACACTCACCCCTAATCCTGAAGAAGGATTACATCCGAAACATTGATTTCTCCACCTCCTGATGCTGCCTGGCTTGCTGTGTTCTTCCAGCCTCCTGCTTGTCTACCTTGGATCTGCAGCTTTTTTTTTGTCTCTGATCAGGGTGGATAGAAAGCAGTTCTTGTCCTTGGTTGAAAGGTCAATGCAAGGGGGCACAATTTTAAGGTGAAAGGCAGGAGGTTTAGAGAAGAGTTAAGGAAAGCCTGGAATCTGAATGCACTGCCCCGGATGATAGGAAATTGTAGAACCTTTAATGAGCACTTGAAGTGTCACAACATTCAAGGCTATGGGTCAAATGCTGGTAAGTGGGACAAGTGTAGAATTAGCAGTTTTGGCAGTACAAACTCAGTGAGGTGGAGGATCTCTCCTGTTAGACCATAAGACATAGAAGTGGAAGTAAGGCCATTTGGCCCATCGAGTCCACTCCACCATTCAATCATGGCTGATGGGCATTTCAACGCCACTTACCCACACTCTCCCCGTATCCCTTAATTCCTTGCGAGATTAAGATTTTATCAATCTCTGCCTAACATTCTGGCCTCCGCTACCCTCCATGGCAATGAATTCCACAGGCCCAACATTCTCTGGCTGAAGAAATGTCTCCTCATTTCCGTTTTAAATTGACCCCCTCTAATTATAAGGCTGTGCCCGTGAGTCCTAGTATCCCCGCCTGACGGAAACAAATTCCCAGCATCCACCCTTTCTGAGCCATGCATTATCTTGTAAGTTTCTATTAGATATTCCATCAATCTTCTAAACTCTAACGAATACAATCCCAGGATCCTCAGTAGTTCATCATATGTTAGGCCTACTATTCCAGCGATCATCCGTGTGAATCTCCACTGGACACGCTCCAGTGCTAGTATATGCCTCCTGAGGTGTGGGGCCCAAAACTGGACACAGTATTCTAAATGGGGCCTAACCAGAGCTTTATAAAGTCTCAGTAGCACACCGCTGCTTTTCCATTTCAACTCTCTTGAGATAACTGACAATATCACATTTGCTTTCTTAACCACGGACTCAACCTACAAGTCAACCTTTAGAGAATCCTGGACAAGCACTCCCAGATCCCTTTGTATTTTGGCTTTATGAATTTTCTCACTGTTTAGAAAATAGCCCATCCCTACATTCTTTTTTCCAAAGTGCAAGACCTCGCATTTGCTCACATTGAATTCCATCAGCCATTTCTTGAACCACCCTCCTGACCTGTCTAAACCTTTCTGTAGCCTCCTCATCTCCTCAGAACTACTTGCACGTCTACCTAACTTCGTATCATCGGCGAACTTCGCCAGAATGCCCCCAGTCCCTTCATTCACTTCATCGATATATAAAGTGAACAGCTGCGGCCCCAACACTGAACCCTGCGGGACACCATTTGTCACCGGCTCCCATTGCGAAAAAGAACCTTTTATCCCAACTGTCTGCCTTCTGTCAGACAGCCAATCCTCCATCCATGCCAGTAGCTCACCTCGAACACCATGGGCCCTCACCTTACTCAGCAGCCTCCCGTGAGGCACCTTATCAAAGGCCTTTGAAAGTCTAGGTAGATAACATCCATCGGGTTTCCCTGGTCTAACCTACTCGTTACCTCTTCAAAGAATTCTAGCAGGTTTGACAAGCATGATCTCCCCTTACTAAATCCATGTTGACTTATTCTAATCTGACCCTGCACTTCCAAGAATTTAGAAGTCTCATCCTTAACGTTGAATTCTAGAATTTTACCTACAACCGAGGTTAGGCTAATCAGCCTATAATTTTCCATCTTTTGTCTTGATCCTTTCTTGAACAAGAGGGTTACAACAGCAATTTTCCAATCATCTCGGACTTTCCCTGACTTCAGTGATTTTTGAAAGATTACAATGAACACCTCCACTATTTCTTCAGCCACCTCCCTCAGAATTCTAGGTTGTAGCCCGTTGGGGCCAGGATATTTATCAACTTTTAGACCTTTTAGCTTTTCTTGCACTTTCTCTTTTGTTATGGCTACCATACTCAACTCTGCCCCTTGACACTCCTTAATTGTTGGGACTAAATTGTTGAAAGACTCATGTCTTTCACTGTGAAGACTGACACAAAGTATTTATTAAGTTCTTCAGCTATTTCCTTACCTCCCATCACTCCCCTTCCTGCATCAATTTGGAGTGGCTCAATTTCTACTTTTTCCTCTCATTTGTTTCTTATGTATTGAAAGAAGCTTTTACTATAATTTCTAATATTACTGGCTAGCTCACCTTAATATTTGATCTTCTCCTTCCTTATTTCTCTCTTTGTTGTCCTCTATTTGTTTCCTCGTCTTCCCAGTCTTCTGAATTCCCAGTCCTCTTCCCCACTTTATAGGCTCTCTCCATTCCTGATACATTTCCTGACTTCCTTTGTCAGCCATGGCTGTCTAATTCCCCACCCGCGGCTAATCTTTCTTTCCTTTGGGATGAACTTCTGTACTGTGTCCTCCATTATACCCAGAAACTCCTGCTATTGTTGCTCTACTGTCTTTCCCACTAGGCTCTGCTTTCAGTCGATTTTCATCAGTTCCTCTCTCATGCCCTTGAAATTACCTTTATTTAACTGTAACATCATTACATCTGATTTTGCCTTCTCTCTTTCAAACTGCAGACTGAACTCTTACCATATTATGATCTCTGCCTCCTTCCCTTACTTTATAATCTTTTATAAAGTCTGGCTCATTACATACCACTAAGTCCAGAATAGCCCTTGTGGGCTCCATCACAAGCGGTTCCAAAAAACCATCCTGTAAGGATTCCATGAATTCCCTTTCTTTGGATCCCAGTCCATTTGCATATTGAAGTCCCCCATGATCACCATGACCTTTCCTTTCTGACATTCCCTATTTATTTCCTGGTACATCTTGCGCCCCTGGTCCTGACCTCTGCGAGGATGTCTGGACATAAATCCCAGTATGGACTTAATTTCATTCTTAACTAACAAGGCAACCTCACCCCTCTGCCCACCTCCCTGCCTTTTCCATAAGTTGTTAATCCTTGGATGTTTAACTGCCAGTCCTGAACCCCCTGCAACCATGTCTTTGTGATATCTACCACATCATAATCATTCACGATGATTTCTTTTGTTAATTCATCTACTTTGTTACGAATACTACGAGCATTCAGGTAAAGCACCTTAATGCTTATTTTCTTATCCTCATGATTTCCATCACTTCTACTGGTATGTCCTAACTTATCCTTCCTTTTTGCTTCATTCCTAGTCTGCTTTGAACTTAAACCCTGCACACATGCCAACCTGCTGCTTATCTTTCTACTTGACTCCATACTGCCTGTTGCTTTTCTCAGATCATAAGTTTAAAGTCCTAGTGACCACCCTATTTATCCTTTTCGCCAGAACACTGGATCCAGATCGGTTCAGGTGGAGACTGTCCGATCGGTACAGATCGCCCCGGTTCCAAAACTGATGCCAGTGTCCCATGAAATGGAAACCGTCTTTCCCACATCAATCTCTTAGCCACAAGTTTACTTCCGTAATTTTCTTATCCCTGTGCCAATGTGGCTCGGGCAGTAATCTAGAGGCTATGACCCTCGAGGACCTGCTCTTCAATTTCCTTCCTAGTGCTTGATACTCCCCAAACAGGTCCTCCTTCCCAGCCTTGCCTATGTTGTGGACCACAATAACTGGATCCTCTCCCTCCCACTCCAATTTCCTTTCAAGCTGGTCGGAGATGTCCTGCACTCTGGCACCCGACAGGCGACACACCATGTGGGACTCCCGATCCGGCTCACAATGAAAATTATCTGTCCCCCAATTATAGAATCCCCTATAACAACTACTTGTCTCTTTGCTTCCCCCGCCTCTGTTGAATGGCCTTCTGCACCATGGTGCCATGGTCAGCTGGCTCATCCTGTCCACAGTCTCCCTGTCCATACAGGGAGCAAAAATCTCATACCTGTTGGACAAGGTCAAGGGCTGAGGCTCCTCTGCTCCTGAACTCAGAATCCCCCCAACTGCTTCACATACAGTCACACCCTGTTGTCCCTGATCACTGACTGAATTTGAATTACTTCATCTACTGGTTGTGACTGCCTCCTGAAACAAAGCGTCCAGGTAATTCTCCCCCTCCAGTGTTTGAAGCTCAGATTCCAGATCATCAATTCTGATCTGGAGTTCTTACAGCAACCAACACTTGCTGCAGATGTGGTCACTGCTGTTCACAATGGGATCAACTAGCTCCCACATCAGACAGCTACAGCACATCACCTGTCCGGCCATCTCTACTTATTTAATACATTTATGTTCTGTATGATTGCGTGAGAAATAGACAGGAATTTAAGGATGAAAGATTAAATGGTATGGAGGGAGGATTATAATGAGTAAGATTGCCAAGACAAATAGGTTTGAGCTGTGTGTAGAGATGCAAAGTATTAAAATCTAGGAAACTGTGGAATAATCAGATTAATATGAATATTGAAAGATGTTGTGGAGGTGCTGGTGTTTGACTGGGATGAACAAAGTTAAAAATCACATACACCATGTTATAGTCCAACAGATTTATTTGGAAGTACTGTATTAACTTTCAGAGCACAGCTCCTTCATCAGGTAACTAGTGGGGCAGGATCATTAGACACAGAATTTATAGCAAAAGATCACGGTGTCATGCAACCCAATCGATAAATTGAACAAACCTCAGCCTGCTCCTGCCCCACCAAACTCATCTCCACCTACCTTGACTCTTGATGAAAGGCTTTTGCCTAAAACGTTGATTTTCCTGCTCCTCAGATGCTGTCTGACCAACTGTGCTTTTCCAGCACCACTCTAATCTACTCTCTGATCTCCAGCATCTGCAGTCCTCACTTTTGCCTCGACCTACCTCGATACTGTCCTCTCCCCCCAGCCCAGGAACTCCCCACATACATTTGAGACACCACTCATGCCCTCCACCTCCCCCAAGACTTCCGTTTCCCTGGCCCCCAATGCCTCATCTTCACCACGGACATCCAATCCCTCTACACTTCCATCCGCCATGACCAGGTCCTCCAAGCCCTCTGTTTCTTCCTCTCCCGACGTTCCCAAGTACCCTTCCACTGACACTTTCATTCGTTTGGCTGAACTGGTCCATACCCTTAACAATTTCTCCTTCGAATCCTCCCACTTCCTCCAGACCAAAGGGGTAGCCATGGGCGACCCTGAAGATGGTCTTGGTAAAAACAGTCGATCTTCCTTAATTACACCAGGACCATTCCCCACCTCTTCCTCCGCTACATTGGTGACTGCATTGGCGCCACCTCGTGCTCCCGCGAGGAGGTTGAGCAATTCATCAACTTCACCAACACATTCCACCCTGACCTTAAATTCACCTGGACCATCTCTGTCACATCCCTCCCCTTCCTGGACCTCTTCATCTCCATCAACGATGACCAGCTCAACACTGACATTTTTATAAGCCCACCGACTCCCACAGCTATCTGGATTACATCTCTTCCCACCCTACATCCTGCAAAAATGCCATCCCATATTCCCAATTCCTCCACCTCCGCAGTATCTGCTCCCATGAGGACCAGTTCCACCACAGAACACACCAGAAGGCCTCCTTCTTTAGAGACTGTAATTTACCCTCCCATGTGGTTGAAGATGACCTCCAACGCATCTCATCCACGTTCTGCACCTCCGCCCTCGAACCCCACCCCTTCAACTGCAACAAGGTCAGAGCATCCCGACCTGGTCCTCACCTTCCACCCCGCCAACCTCCTCATAAACTGCATCATCCGCCGACATTTCAGCCACCTACAAATGGACCCGATCAACAGGGATATATTTCCCTCCCCACGCCTATTTGCTTTCCGCAAAGACCATTCCCTCTGTGACTACCTGGTCAGGCCCACGACCCCCAACAACCCACCTTCCCTTCCTGGCATCTTCTCCTGCCATCACAGGAATTGCAAAACCTGCACCCACACCTCCCCCCTCAACTCCATCCAAGGCCCCAAAAGAGCCTTCCACATCCATCAAAGTTTCATCTGATCTTCCACAAAGATCACTTATTGTATTTGTTGCTCCCAATGCGGTCTCCTTTACACTCGGGAGACTGGATGCCTTTTCTTAGAGCACTTCAGGGAACATCTCCAGGACATCTGCACCAATCAATCCCACTGCCCCATGGCTGAACATTTCAACTCCCCCTCCCACTCTGCCAAGGATATGCAGGTCCTGGGCCTCCTCCATCGCCAACCCCTCACCACCTGATGCCTGGAGGAAGAACGCCTCATCTTCCGTCATGGAACACTTCAACCCCAGGGCATCAATGTGGACTTCAACAGTTCCCACATTTTTCCTCCCCCCACCTTAACCCAGCTCCAATCTGCCAGCTCAGCACCATCCTCATGACCTGTCCTACCTGCCAATCTTCCTTCCTACCTATCCGGTCTACCCTCCTCTCTGACCTATCACCTTCATCCCCACCTGCATCCACCTATTGCACTCTTAACTATCTTCTCCCCAGCCCAACCCCGTCCCATGTATCTCTCCACCCCAGAGGCTCCCAGCCTCATTCCTGATAAAGGGCTCCTGCCCGAAACATCGATTTTCCTACTCCTTGGATGCTGCCTGACTTGCTGTGCTTTTCCAGCACCACTCTAATCTTGACTAAATTGTTAAGTCTTTCGTCTTTTAGAATGGGTTGTAGATTTTGGTTCATTAATATGTAAATCACAGAACAAGTGTCTACAGTAAAACAACAAATACAGACCAAATACTTAACTTTAGACGCAATCATCCCAACACCCACAAACGGAGCTGCATCAAGCCACCATTTCAATGAGCTACATCGCACTGCAGCACCCAAGAACTACAAAAAGCAGAAGAAAAATATCTGTACAATGTTTTCAAGAAGAACGGGTCCCAATAAACACAGTTCCTCAGAAACGAACCCAAACAAGCGTACACAATGCAACCAAAAACTACAGCCACATTACCTTACATCAAAGAGATATCAGAAATGACTTCCAGACTACTCAGACTCCTTGGCATCATAGTAGCCCACAAACCTACCAACACACTTATACAGCAACTAATGAACCTAAAGGATCCATTCGATACCACCAGCAAAACTAACATCATTTACAAGATACCATACTACATCAGACAAACTAGCAGGAAACTTGCCACCAGGATACATGAACACCAACTGGCCACTAAAAGGCACGACCCACTCTCACTAGTTTCTGTACATACAGACAAAGAAGGACACACCACCAGCAAAACTAACATCATTTACAAGAACTGTAAAAAACACTACATCAGACAAACTAACAGGAAACTTGCCACCAGGATACATGAACACCAACTGGCCACTAAAAGGCACGGCCCACTATCACTAGTTTCTGTACATACAGACAAAGAAGGACACCACTTTGACTGGACAACACACACATCCTCGGAGAGATGAAACAAAAACACACAGGAGAATTCTTAGAGGCATGGCATTCTAACCAGAGCTCCATCGATAAACACATCAATTTAGATCCTATCTACCTTCCCTTGAGAAAAAGAACCGGAAATGATGGCGAAACATCTGAAAACAAACCTTCCAGCTCAGCGAGCTAACTTACATACTTATCATCAACCTGAACTACATAAATTCTGAAACATCACAGAATTTCTTTTAAGTCACATTCTCAAGATAACTTAAGCTTTTATAAAAAATAGGTGACATCTCAGCTCAGACAATGCATTAAAGGTGTGAGGTTGAAGTTTGTCTGTATCCCAATCTTGAATCAGACTGGTTCTATTTCCAAAGTGGAATTTATAAAATATTAAGTGGATTGACTGCCTGCAGGTTGTGTGAGCAAAAATAGAATGTATCTGCAAATACAGTTCTGCAAATGCAAATTCACTCTTCAGGCAAGAATGCCCTGAGGCATGGTACATTGGTGAGACTAAGCAGACACTACGGCAACGGATGAATGGACACCGTGTAACAATCGCCAGACAGAAATGTTCCGTCTCAGTCAGGGAACACTTCAGCGGTCAGGGATATTTGGCCTTGGATCTTCGGGTGACCATTTTCCAAGGCGGACTTCAGGAGGTGCAACAACGGAGAGTTGCTGCATATCCAATTTCAGTACCCATGAGGATGGCCTCAACTGGGAGATTGGGTTCAGAAGACCCCACTACAGATGACCCCACTACACTATACACTCTCTCACACACACAGAAACACTCATATACACACACTCTTACATACTCACACACTCAAGTAGACCCTCTCTCATATGCGTGCTCTTTCTCAGACACATACAAATACAACCCCCACACTCACACCTACGTACACATCCTCTCACACTCACACTCACGCACACTTTACTAAGCACGCACACACGCAAACACACATAGTCTCACGCACACTCACGCACCTATCCTCTCACAGGCTTAAACTCCATCACACTCATGCACACACTATACCAAGCATGCACATGTGCACACACTCACCTGCACACACTCACACTCGCTCTCTCACTCTCTCTGTCCCTCCCTCCCTGTCAGACATGTACAGGTGCACATACATATAAATCTATGGGGTGAATTTGCATTTGCAGAATTGTATTTGTGGACACATCTATTTTTGTTCAAAAAGCACACAACCTGCAGGCAGTCAATGTAGGCAGTCATTCCAAATAACATATTATATATTCCTACTTTGGAAGTACAACCAGTCTGACTCAAGATTGAGATACAGACAGACTCTAACCTGACACCTTTAATGCATTATCTAAGCTGAGATGTCACTTTGTTATATCGAGAATGTGACTTAAAAGAAGTTCTGGGATTTACATATTAATGAACTGAAACCTGCAACCCATTCTAAAAGATGAAAGACTTAACAGCAGGCTAGGTGTGTTCAATATATCATTTTAATTGCATGACACTGTGATCTTTTGCTATAAACTCTATGTCTTATGATCCTGCCCCACTAGTGACCTGATGAAGGAGCAGTACTCTGAAAGCTAGTACTTTTAAATAAATAAATCTGTTGGACTATAACCTGGTGTTGTGTGATTTTTAACTGAAAGAAGAGACAAAGGTGGTTGAAAATTAGTCCAAATAAACAGGAAATAAAAATTGGTAAATAATATAGTGTGTAAAAAAGGACAAATATTAATTGGGTTTCAAGCATAGACCATATACATTCTTGAAGAAATTATACAGGATGCAGCAAAAACTGAAGTTTCTTCGATGGTCAGAAAAACTAATATAAAAAATGGAGAACTAAAAACAAAGCAAAGAGCTATGAGGAGATTCTCTTTAAATATCATGAATGGTTTTATAGAATAAGAAGGGAGAAGTTATTGGAAACAAAGCGGGTGGAGGATGGTGTTGAAATGAAATTAACTCTGAGGGTGCTGATACCAGCTGATCCTTACCTGCATGCATGCATCGAGCTGTTGTCTTATTCCAACGGGAGTGCTGGGTCAAAGGCCTACAGTGACAAGTTTGGAAAATATTTTACCTGTTTTTCTTATTTGTTGCAATCATTTTTATTCTGTTTACCTGCTTAGATCAATGAAATTTAAAAAACTGCATAATAGTAAATAAGATACTCTATGATACAATCTTGTAGAAGTGAATTGATTTATTAAATAATAAATAGATTGTATTTGTATTATCTTTTATAAAGTGTGATATGAACACGTAAATGCACTACTTTAACATTTCACTTTAATATTGCCTTATTATATTTTATAAGGCACTTTGTAAGAATTCAGGAGCTAAAACATACTCTCTCTATGTATCTGCTGTTTTACTTGATATCACAGAGCAGAGCTACCCCTCGCAGGATCCAGTGGTCAGGTGGCTGAACTGTTCTCAGACAGAGGGCAGTAATAAACTTCAAGTCTGTACGTTGTGGTTTCTTGTAAACTGGACAGATATATAGTTTTGGATCCTTGGGTGCGGTGGAATTGATGGCAAATATATAAATGACGGGTACTATTGTAAAGAGAACCTTGGCAGTTGATTCAGTCAGTCGAATATTTCTCCGGTCCCAACCTGCTCCGTCCAGGTAAAGGCCATAGATATACACTCCCTCCTGCCAGGCAAGCAGACAGAGGCTGAATGTTAACAAAACTAGAGGAAAGACAAAACCATGGAATTTTTCAGCACAGAAGGTGATATTTCACTGGCTCTTCAGCCAGCTCTTTTTGGAAAATACCCAATTGGGTTCACTCTTATAGCCTTGTCATTTCCTTTCTTTCATATATTTATTCAATTCCTAATTGAATTTCCTCCTACAAAATTTCTAGGTATTACCTTCCCAATTACAAGAACTCACTGCAGAACAAAAACATTTTTTTTAATGATACGTTGGACTCCTCATCTCTGTGTCTAACCTGGACCTGAACTGTTTGCCCTGAGAAATAATTTCTCCCTATTTATTCCTTAAAACCATTCATAATTTTGAATGCTTTATTAAATTGCTCTTTAACTTCCTCTCTTCTAGGGAAAATAGTACCAGCTTCTCCAGTTTCTTTACGCAACTGAAGTCTGTCAGTCCAGAGTGATACTTTATTATTTCTTTTGCACTTTCTCCAAGGCCTTGACACCATCCCAACAATGCAATGCCTGGATTTGAACACAATAATCTAACAGAGACTTTGAAAGCTTTAACAGAACTATCTTGCTTTTGTATGTTATTCCTCTATCAATAAAGCCAAGGATTCCAAAGACATTTTAACAGTCTTCTCATCTTGTCTTAATGCAAGAACAAGTAGCAGGGGTAGGCCATCTGGCCCTTCGAGTCTACTCTGCCATTCAACAACGACACCCAGGTCCCTCTGCAGCTGCAATTTTTTTTACCACTCAAATAAGTCCTTTTTACTGTTATTCCTATCAAAATGGATTACTTACCATTTATTAACACTGTACTCCATCAGCCAAACCTTTGCCCACTCACTTAAAGTATCTATATTCCTCTGCAAAGTTTCACAATCCTCTGCACATTTTGCTCTACCACTCATCCCAGTGTCATCCACAAACTTTGACACACTAAATGTGGTCTCCAACTCCAAATCATCTTTGCAAATGGTGAATAATTGCAGTCTCAACACTGATCCCTCAGACACCACTCTGATCACTGATTGACAACCAGAAAAGCACTGATTGCTCCTCACTCTTTGCTTCCTGTTAGTTAATCAATCCCTTATCCATACTAATATGTTACCCATAATGCCTTCTATCTTTATCTTATTCAGCAGTCTTTTGTGTGACACCTGGTCAAATGCCTTTTTTTGAAATCTAGATACACCACATCTACTGGGTCCCCATTGTCCACCATGCTCATAATGTCTTACTAGAATTCCAGTAGACTAGTTAAGCACAACCTGCCCTTCATGAACCTGTGCTGCATCTGCCCAATGGGACAATTTCTATTTAGATGCATTGTTATTTCTTTCTTGATAATAGACTCAACAATTTTCTCCACTACAGAAGGTAAGCTAACCAGTCTACATTTCCCCATCTTTTGCTAACCCCCTTTTTCAAACAGTGGCATCACATTTGCTGTTTTTCAATCTGCTGGAACTGCCCGAGAGTCCAGCGAATTTTAGAAAATTACACAAGTGCATTTGCTATATCTCCTGTCATCTCTTTTAGTACCCTGGGATGCATTCCAGTTGGACCAGGAGATTTTTCTACCTTTAACTCCAATAGCTTGCCCCCTTTCGTGATAATGATTCTTCCCAGGTCCTCATTGACCTTCGTCCCCTTGTTGATTATTGGTATGTTATTCATGTTCTACACTGTGAAGACTGACACAAAATACCTGTTCAATGCTTCAGCAATTTCCTCATATCCCATTACTAAATCCCTCTTCTTATCCTCTAAAGAACCAATGTTTACTTGAGCCACTTCTTTTCATTTCATATATTTATAGAAATTTTTGCTATCTGTCTTTATATTCTGAGCTGGTTTACTCTCATATGCTCACAGATCTCTTGATTCCTACAATTCCTTTAGAATTGAATCATTTAATTTATATTGCCTCCCTCATTCTTACAAACAAAATATATCACATCACACATTTGTGTTAAATTTCATCTATCAAGTGTCTGCCAATTTAACCAGTCATTCTATTTCCTCCTTAGATTAATTTCATGCTTACTGTTTACATCCCTGAGTTTGCATCATTCATCAACTTTGAAATTATATCCAAGTTCAGGTCATTACGATGTTTCAGAAGTATCAATAGTCCTAATATGACTCTTGGGAGACCTCAGTGTGCGCTTTCATCCAGACTGAAAAATTACTACTCACACTAAACTGTTTCCCTTTCCCTTTTCAATGTTGTATCACTGTTCCTATTGTTTAAGCCTAGCCTTTAATTTTAAAAAAATTATAATGTTAGTTTAACAAGTAATTTTTGAAACTACATCTACACAACATAAACTTACTCTGTTTATTTATCAAAGGACTTCATCCTTAGTCAAAGACAATTTACCTTTAACAAATCTGAACTGCATGCAGTTTCTTGAAGATGGCTATGGTTGTACAATTGGTGGATTCAAACGTTTCTTTGTAGCTGACAGTGTGCCTGGGTAAAGGACATCTCCTCCAGACTGGATAGGAACTTGAAATGAGTGGGTAAGTGTCATGACCATGCATCTTAACCCCAAATGGGCGCACTGCTAATTAATTCCAGCGTGTCTTTTAAAAAGCAGTTTGCTACAACCAGAATAATTGTAGGATGTAAATTTAGAGGCTTTCTGGAAAGAGCGATGCTGTAATGTTGCTCCTGACAAGGTGATAAGGAGGTTTCAAAGAAATGGCCTTAAAAGGAAGAAAGCGGACTTCAAAATGAACTGCAATTGCCTGTTATCTCAGGCTACGAACATGTAGCAGAAAGGACAGCGAGGCATTTTTTGTATCTTCTACTTTCAAGAATACAGTAGAACCTGGATAAAAAGCCAGTCCAATCCTCTTTGTATGTACCCATGGAAGAAGGGGTACTAATAATCACTTGGGCTTAAGCACCACTGTGCTGCAAAGATCACAGAGAAAATAAAATGTGCACTAGTCATCCCTATGTTGCAGGTAAAGGGCTATCTCATTCAAGAAATATGAGAGGCCAACAAGCCAGTTGAAAGAAACAAAACAATTTCAATCAACCTGCAAAGCCAAGAGTCTTTAAATGTTCAACTTTAAATTTCACTATCAATTCCACTATCTTCTCTTCATGAACATCCCAGAGACTGAATTGTGTATCATAGAACATAGAACATAGAAGAATACACACAGTACAGGCCCTTTGGCCCTCGAAGTTGCGCCGATCCAAGCCCACCTAACCTACACTAGCCCACTATCCTCCATATGCCTATCCAATGTTTGACTTTTTATTTTGCTTGAACTCACTTCTCATGTCTAACTTGTGTTATTATTTCTTCTCACATTTAGCAACTAATAAACTTACTCTTTTGTTAACTCAAGAAAGCCTGGTTAAATTGGTTCCTTTTAAAATACAAATTCATTTGATTTTGGAGGAAGGTATACAGGGAGGAGATTCTTTGCATAATGTTGTGACTAACTGACAGTGTGGGATATAAAGAAAGGGATTCAGTTCATCCCTCCTCAGCCAGGAGTTAGGAGCAATCCATCTGGAATGGTAATAACTTCAGGAATCTCCCCTCTCATCTGGTTGAAACAATTTGGGGCTCCACCAGGATCTAGTTGTAATAGGCTCGGGATTTGTGGCTGTGATTTGAACCTGCAGACACAATGAAAGAATCTGCCTCAGAAAGAGTTGGAGGCCAAAATGTTGAATGTTTTCATGAAGGAGTTAGATAGAGTTCTTCAAACTGAAAGGATCGAAGGATATGGGGAGAAAGCAGGAACAGGGGACTAATTATACATAAAGGTGGTACAGGCTCGAAGGGCAGAATGCCCTACTCCTATTTTATATATTTCTATGTTATGGAGAAAACCATAAATTGGAGTTGAGGATTATCAGGTCTACTATGATCCCATTGATGGGCAGAGCTAGCCGAATGGGTTGAAAGGCCAATTTCTGCTCTTATATCTTTAGCTGCCTCAATAGTCAGTAACATTGATATTCCTAGTCCCCATTTTATGTAGCAGGCCTATTTTGCCCTATTCTCTGACTGACAGTATCTGACTCCCTCCAACAGAATGCTCTTAAGATAAATTGAAAGCATAGTACAGAATGCTCAGACCAGCCTAATCTCCATGCAATCAGAATGTAACTTTCCTTCACTGTCACTGGGTCAAAATCCTGGAATTTTCTCCTTAACGGAATTGTGAGTCAACCCACAGCGATTCAAGAAGGCAGCTCACCACCACCTTCTCAAGGGCAACTAGTGGAGGGCAGTACATGCTGGCCAGTCAGTGAATCCTACATCCCACAAATGAAAAAAAAATCACAGAATTAACCACGTTATAATTTACTGTATACAAACCGGGGGTGGTATTTTGATCTCATCTTTCATCAGTTTTGTTACTTCATTATGTAGAGTGACACTGTCCAGTGCCCAGCCTTTATGTGCACGTGTGACTTCCTGTCTCATTGCAGTTAAGAATCCTGTGTACAGAATAAACAGAAATTATTTTGTTTCTTTTCTATACAAGATAATAAATCCACTTGCTGCTCTTACAGAAGTAGAATACAAACCAATTCCATCTTAGTCACTGGATAGTTTTTAAAATTACTTTACAGGATGTCGACATGCTTGGCAAGGCTAAAATCTATTGCTCAATGTTAACTGTCCCCAAGACATTGCTGGTAAATCTCCTCTGCACACTCTTTTGTGCAATCTCATCCTTCTGATAGTGTGACGATCAGAACCCGCACATAGTACTGAAGCTGTGGCCTAAATAATGTTATATATAACCCTTTCATACCCACCTTGCTCTTGCATTCAACTACTTGAACTAATAAAGGAGGAGAAAGTGAGGACCTCAGATGCTGGAGATCAGAGTCAAGAGTGTGGTGTTGGAAAAGCACAGCAGGTCAGGCAGCATTCGAGGAGCAGGAGAATCCTGGGCCAATTTCAGGATTCCTTCTCAGGATTCCTTGATGAAGGGCTTTTGCCTGAAATATCGATTCTCCTGTTCTTTGGATGCTGCTTGACCTGCCGTGTTTTTCCAGCAGCACATCTCGACCCTTGAACTATTAAATGCAAGTATCTCATATGTTGTGTTAATCACTTTATCTACTTGTCCTGTTGTCTTCAAGGTCCTATGGTCATGCTCATCAAGGTCCCTCTGAACCTCTATACTTCCTAGAGTCCTACTATTCCTTTGCCTTTTGAGTCCTCCTGAAATGCAGAACTAATTAATTAATTATCCAGCATTAGGATTAAATTCCATTTGCTACTGATTAGCCCATCTGTCCAGCCCATCTATATCCTCCCGTAGTCTAAGGCTTTCTTCCTTGCTATACACCACACCACCAATGTTTGGAGTTCTTTGATAAACAAATTAAAAAGGTAGTTCAAAACTTTCCTTCAACAAAATATTGGAAGAATGAAACCATTGTCTTTGGTCCCAGCTACAAGCTGTGTTCCCTGATCAGTGATTCCATCTCTGTCCTTACCAACAGTATGAGACAGTACTGGCATACCTTACCCTGAAGTACACTTTTGACTCCTTATTTACATTGTCAGTAAGACTGCCTCTTTCTATGTTGGTTAAATTATCCTCTGTATGAGTCACAAAGTCATTCGGCATGGAAACAGACTCTTTGGAACCGGTCCATGCCGAACATAATCCCAAAGTAAACCAGTCCCATCTGCCTGCGCCTGGCCCACATCCCTCCCAGCCTTTCCCATTTCTGTATCTATCCAAATGTCTTTGCAATGTTGCAATTGCACCTACATAAGGAGTAGACCATGTAGCCCCTTGAGTCTGCTTGGCAGAACCTCCACTGTTCCTGGTGGTAGAGAATTCCAAAAATTAAAAATCCTCCGAAAGAAGAAATTTCTTCCTCATGTTCATCTCAAATGAGAGGGTCCTTACTTTTCAACTGTCCCCTCTGGTTATAGATTCTCGGGAAACCTTCATCTCAGCATCTACCCTGTCAAGTGGCCTCAGAATCTTAGATGCTTCAATAAGATCATAGTTCATTCTTTTAAACACCAGTAAGTATTGGGTCAGCCTGTTCAACCATTCGTCATAACACAACACCTGCACTCCAGGAATCACTCCAGTTAACTATTCTGAACTGCCTTTAATACAAGTATATATCTTCTTGAAAAAGGAAACCAAAAATCTACATAGTTCTTTGGATAAAAGTCCTATACACTATCGAGACATTTCCTCCTTTTATTTTCCAGCTGTATTGCAATAAAAACTGCATTCTATTTGCCTCTCTAATCTCTGGTGTATCAGCATGCTAACTTTGTCTGATTCATGTACCAGGACACTCAAATCCCTTTTTACTGCAGCATTCTACAGTATCTCTCTTCCTTCAAATAATTTTCTGCTTTTCTATTGTTTCTTCTGCAATGAACAACCTCACAACTTCCAATATTATACTCAAGCTGCCAAATGTTTACTCCATGCTCTTTGTGCCCTCTCCACAACATCTTTTCTCATTGCCTCTTATACATCAGCATACTTGGCACTAATGCACCCTGTCCCTTCATCTAAATCATCATTATAGGTTATAGGTAGCACACATCCCTGGAACACCATGCTCAACCCCCATCATTAGCTACATCTTGCAAACCTGAAAATAACTTCTTTATCCCTACTTCTAGTTTCCTGTTAGTTATCCAATTACTTTTCTAATGTCATGAGCTCTTACCTGGTGGTGTAAACTTTTTTGTGTTACTTTTTAAATGTCTTTTGGAAATCTCCACTATGTCTATAGGTTTTCCTTTACCCATGCTTTTACCACACTTTCAAATAATTCTAATAAATTTTCCAGTGCGAGCAGCAGCGAAGGTAAGACCGTTTGGTTTTAAAAGTACTTACCGGTAGCGGGCAGCGTTGTTTTTTTTTTCTCTTTCACTCTCTCTTCACAGAAAGAGCGGGAGCACCAGGGGGAAGTGACGACGACCAGAGGGACAGCCGAGACCCGGAAGCAGTTAGTGTAAGCTTACCTGGGTAGGTTTTTTCCCCCTTTAAAAGCGCGAAGGAGAGTGTTTGTTCAATGTGTGCAGGAGAGTTTCCTGACACAATATGTAGACAGGCCAACAAGAGGTGAGGCCAGACTGGATTTGGTTCTGGGTAACGAACCAGGCCAGGTGTTAGAATTAATGATGCGGTGAGGCATGACTTAGGATGTGTGGCTTGGAAAAGTAGACTCCAAGGCAAGAGTGTAAATGATATGTGGAGCTTGTTCAAGGAGCAACTATTGAGTGTCCTTGATAATTATGTACCTGTCAGGCAGGGAGGAAAGGGTCGTGCGAGGGAACCGTGGTTTAATAAGGAATTGGAATCCCTTGTTAAATGAAAGAGGGCGGCCTATCTCAAGATGAGACGTGAAGGTTCAATTGGGGCGATTGAGAGTTATAGGGTAGCCAGGAAGGACCTGAAGAGAGAGCTAAAAGCAGCAAGGAGGGGACATGAAAGGTCCTTAGTCGGTAGGATTAGGGAAAACCCTAAGGCTTTCTATAGGTATGATAGGAATAAAAGAATGACTAGGGTAGGAATAGGTCCAGTCAAGGATAGTAGGGGGAAGTTGCGTGTGGAGGCGGAAGAGATTGGGGAGACACTGAATGAATACTTTTCTTCAGTATTCACTCAGGAACAGGACATTGTTGTCAATGTGAGTACTGAGTCACAATTAAGTAGAATGGATGACTTTGAGGTATGTAGAGAAGAGGTGTTGGAAATCCTGGAAAAGAT